>NC_053027.1:463784479-463997642 GCF_003073215.2 Triticum urartu
GAGACTTCAACCTGGTTATGTTAATGCAAGTTATGCTAGTTCGTCGAGTCCAGCCTTGCAAACGTCGACCCCTCCGTATGTGGGAATTCAACCTAGAAGGACCGCGAACCATCCAACACTTCCTCAGCATGATGCTCGAGGAGATGTACAAATTGTTCTTCGGACCCCAAATAGAGTGTCCGAATACCACTGAGGATGCGGGTCTGAGCTGCAACCGCCTTGCTACCCAAGTAAGTAATCCCATGGCCGAACACGCTGTCCTTTTTTTATCATGACATCATTATGAAAAGTCGCTCTTTGACCAAGACTGGATAACAAAGGCGAAGATGATCAGGTGTTCGGCCCCCCTTCCCGAAGGCTTGGCCAATCCAGTACTGGACAGAATGCTCGAGCCGGCGCCTTATCAGGTGCCCTCAAAGGAAGATGAAGGGGGGAATAAAGAGGCCGCAAGCGGGGGATTAGCACCTCCGTGAAGGAGGATAACCAGGGAGAAGAATCTGACATTCTCTCCCCGAGGAAGGAAGAGGACCACCTCTGAAGATCCGGAAACAAAGGCTTCCAAACGGGGGAAGAAATCCTTGCCAGAGGGTCCTGCTTCAGAGGGTATTCTTGCCGCACAATGTCCGCACCGGGATCAGCCCTCTACCGAGTTGTAAGTAATCAAAAAGTACTTTAATAGTGAAAGTGTCCTACCTTACTTCTGGAGACAATAACCGAAGCTTATATCTTGTAGTTCGGATCGTAGCCCTTCTCGACAGAGTTCGTCTTCGGGGGATCTTCTTCTGGAGATGATGGAGAGCGAAACGCCTCCCCCTGCCACCCCGCCTCATGAGGCGGGCGACCCTGAAGTGTCGTCGCGGAGGGTCTCTCCTGATCCACCAAGGCCAGAGGGTAATCCTTTGGCTACCCGGAGTCCTCAGTGTTCGGCTCCTAAAGAGAGCAACAGAAAGAGTCCAGAACCGTACAGTGTGTGGTCGGACGCACTGAAGGATCTTCTGGAGCAAGCGGCCATCTCAGAAGTGCATCGTACGCTAATGGGTACGGTAATTGAAAGGATTTCATCCGTTGAAAGCGTATTGCATGAAGCTTTTATGAGTCTGCTAAAAGGCTTTGAGGTACGTGAAATAGTGTATGTTTTTACAGTACCGCACATGTTAGGTGTGCCCTATGCAGATAGTAGCCCCTGAGACTCTGGTTGTCGTCGAAAACAACAGCAAATAGAGGATCATAGTCCCAGGTAATAAATAGACCGCCTTTATGTGCAGGTGGCTGAAGCTCCGGTGGCTAGCCGGACTGATGGGTTTGCCGAGCTAAAGCGGCAACTTGATGCGGCAGATGCCGACATCGTGCTTGTCAACAAGCGGCTTGACGAGGCACAGGGTAAGTGATTTCTCCAGTGATCAACACATAGTAAGAGGAGCATGATGCCAGTATCTTTAATATGTTGTGACTGCATATGGAGCTGCCACCGTGGAGACCCTTCGGGCAGAACTTGCTCGAGCCAAGGAGCAAGCCAGAAATAGCGATGCGGCCGCTCTAAAGGTGGTCGAAGAGCTGAGGGCCGAACAGGCCGCACATTGCCAGAGCAAGCAAAGAATGGCCAAGATGGCCGTTGAGTTGAAAGATGCCGCCGACCGTTACCAGCTTCTTGAAGAAGAAAACCGTGCGAAGGCGACGGACCTGGAGAAGGCCATGGTAGCAGCCAAGGAAGCCCGCTCCAAAATACGAGCGACAAAGGAGGAGTTGCATCAAGCTAGAGATATCGCAGCTGGGAAGCCCTTTTTGTTGCGAACTAAGTTCGGAGATCTGAAGTATGCACCTCTTGATCAACTATGGAGTTCTGCAGACTCATACATGGATTTGGCAGCAAGTGCTGCTGATGCGGCCGAGTACTTCAAGGATCAAAAAGATCATGAAGTGGAGAAGCTGTTCTGGTCACAGTTCCATGCTCCAGTGCGTCCGCTGCTGTTGAATGAGCGAATGGCCGAGTGGGCCGAGCTCCATAGGTTGTCCGGACTTGCCATGAGGTCTGTTGTGGATCATCTGTGGCCGGGAGGGCCAAGACCGAATAGTTACTTTAGTTTAGTGCAACAATTCCTTGGCGCTGTGCCGCACATCGACGCTATGAAGAGGTCGGCGTGCATAGAGGGTGCGCTGATGGCACTTGCCCGTGTCAAAACATACTGGGCAGATATGGAGGCCACCGCTATTGCAACACAGGGTTCGGCCATGGGCCGAGTAGCTGCCGAGCACTACTTTGAAGAGGTCCTTGAAGGCGCTCGTTCGATAGAGGTGCAGTGCTCGAAGAATATTATGTTCTAGTGACATGTATTCCCATTGTAAAAACAATATTTCATTGAATTATGAAGGCTGTATTTATACTTTTGCCTGAAAGTATTATGATGCCTCCTGTGCGGCCGTTTATGTAGATATGTATATAATCTGAAAGTTTGCAGTCGTCGGCTTCCGCCCCCACGCACATAATGCGGGGGTGTTTGCAAAAAACGCGTATTCACACTTGATCCAACGTCTTGGTCCATTAAGGAGGTGGTAGCACAGCGAACAAGGCAATTGGACTATATTGCTTTAACACTTTCACTTAGCTATAGGAGTTTGTCGGTGGGGCTACTATATAGCCCCTGGTACTTCTACGCTCGTCCGAATATGGGGCGCGTACGTACATGACCGGGAAACGGCCCTTCGTTAATGCGGAGGAATCCCGAAGATTCCGTCAAGTCATCGAGTGGCTGACCAGTCTCGCGCTTTATCATGACAGTCAGTTTTTGGCTTTCTCTACTGAGGTGCTCATCCGGATGAACCAGGGCACAATCATAGTAGTTCTCCCAGTGCTACCTTAGCCGATATAGCGGAACGTAAGGTACCAAAATGTGGGAGCCTGGCAAACCCAACATTTGACCAAAGACATGATTCAGAGCTAATGCATATAAGGCCAAACTCGCGACGCTGAACACTCCCTAAGGTATTCGGTCTTTATAACATATGTCGGGCTGAACAATGCCCTTAATAATAAACCCTGAGTGTCTAGGTACATGCAATATCCTGACGTGGCCACATGCCAAGAACGTCAGTATCCTTCTCGGTTGTATTGAGTATCCGGAGGATGTGAACAACAAGAGACAGTAAGAAAGGTTTATACAGGGTCTTAATCTGAAAAGAAACCTTTGAGCGGGTCCCTGCTGCACGTCTGCGCCTGTGTCTCCGTTGTGCCGTCTCCCGGACGGGTGTAGCACGATTGTCATTTGTAAAAGAGAAGAACTTAGGTGAAAGTTGCCGTGCCAAAAAATTGGTTATTATCAATAAACCGTTAAAATTCAAGATAAGTCAGGTTGAGCCGAGCTAGCCCTGATTACACGCGGGAAGCCCCTGGTACCGTTTATGAGGGTTTAACCATCAAACCAATCTCATGTATTTGTAGTGATGCGCCGGACTCGTCTAACCGTGTCCGTGGTCTTGACGACCTGTCGTTTATTCTGGTTGCTGAGGCCGTCTAGTGCTCGGCTGTTAAAGCCGCCGCACATTCTTCCGCGCGTAAAGAATGCTCAATATTTCCGCTAACGGTGATGGTGCCACGTGGACCAAGTATCTTAAGCATGAGAGAAGCGTAATGCGGTACTGCATTAAAACGAGCAAAAGCCGCTCTTCCGAGTAGTGCTTGATAGCCACTTCAGAATGGAGCGATGTGGAAAGTTAGCTTTTTGCTTCGGAAGTTGTCGGAAGAACCGAATACAACCTCTAGCAATAGAGAGCCCGTACAGCGGGCCTCTTGGCCTGGTATTACTCCCTTGAAGGTAGTACTGCTGCGGCTGATTTTTGTCGGGTCTATCCCCATTTTGCGGATTGTGTCCTGATATATCAGATTTAGGCCACTACCACCGTCCATGAGGACTCGTGTGAGATGGTATCCGTTTATTATTGGGTCTGACACCAAGGCAGCCAATCCTTCGTGCTGAATGCTTATCGCATGATCCCCGCGATCAAAAGTGATTGGGCAGGCCAACCAGGGGTTGAACCTGGGGGTGACGGGCTCTATGGCGCGTGTGTCTCGGAGTGCATATTTGCTTCTCCTCTTCATCACGTGTATCATGTTTACTGTTTTGACCTCTAGTGGGACTTTTTTCTGTCCTCCAGTGCTTTGCTGGCGAGGCTCGTCCTCGTCTTCGCTTGGTGTCTCCCCTCCCTTGTATTCGGCGTTTAGTTTGCCGGCCTGCTTGAAGACCCAACATTCTCTGTGGGTGTGATTTGCAGGTTTATCGGGGGTGCCATGAATCTGACAGAGTTTGTCAAGAATCTTGTTTAGGCCAGATGGTCCGCCTCTGCTGCCTTTGAAAGGCTTTTTCCGCTGACCTGGTTGAGAGCCCCTGAATCCGGCGTTGACCACCGTATTATCTGGGCTATCTTCTTTATTTCGAAGCTTGTTTTTATTGCGCCGTGGTTTTCCATTGCCATCCCTTACTTCATGATGTGCTTGGGTCGCTGGTGCTACTGCGGGCTAACCAGCTATCTTCGCCCGCGCAAAAGCGGGTCGTGAGGCTTGTTAGGGCTGCCATTATTCTCGGTTTTTCTTGGTCGAGGTGTCTGGCAAGCCATTTGTCTCGGACGCTGTATTTGAAAGCTGCTAAGGCTTCGGCGTCCAGACAGTCGACAATTTGGTTCTTCTTAGTGAGAAACCTGTTCCAGAGCTTTCGGGCGGACTCTCCGGGCTGTTGAATTATATGGCTTAAATCATCTGCATCCGGAGGTCGGACATAGGTCCCTTGAAAGTTAGCCCAAAAACCATCCTCGAGCTCCTCCCAACTTCCAATTGAGTTTTCAGGGAGGCTTTTCAGCCACTGCCGAGCTGGTCCTTTAAGCTTGAGGGGCAAGTATTTGATGGCATGGAGATCGTCTCCGCGATCCATATGGATATGGAGGATAAAGTTCTCTATCCACACCCCAGGGTCTGTGGTCCCGCCGTACGCCTCTATGTTCACTGGTTTGAATCCTTCTAGGAATTCATGGTCCAGCACCTCATCGGTGAAACATAGGGGGTGTGCGGCACCCCTGTATTGGGATGTGCCACGGCGTTCGGACGGTTGTAGTATTCGGTTTTGGTTTTGTGCCGGAGCGCGCTTCCTAGATCCATATATGGATCTGGTCATACCAGACTTTTGGCGCAAGTCCTCACGTAGATCATGTGTTGACTTATGTGCGACTTTGTTAGCCGCTCTATCATGGTCACAAGGTGGTGGATCCGGCCGGTTGGTCGTTTCATTTTTTGGCTTGTGGGATCTAAGGCCTCATCATTGAATTCAGGTAGTAGCTTGCGCTTTGGATAGCTCTTTGTGTGGTAACTTCCACCGTACTTCGCTTCGTTGTCGAGCACTTTGTTCCACCTGCTATTTGATATTTCTCTGTCGTATCTACTTTTCCAAACACTTTTGCCCTTGTTTTGGACTCTAACTTGTATGATTTGAATGGAACTAACCCGGACTGACGCTGTTTTCAGCAGAATTGCCATGCCGTTGTTTTATGTGCAGAAAACAAATATTCTCGGAATGACCTGAAACTCCACGGAACATCTTAAAAAAACAATAAAAAATCCTCGCCAAAGATGAATACCAGGGGGCCCACACCATTCTCATGAGGGTGGGGGCGCCCCCCCTAGGGCGTGCCCCCCTACCTCATGGGCCCCCTGGATGCCCTTCGACGCCAACTCCAACTCTATTTATTTGCTTTTGGAGAGAAAAAAATCAGAGAGAAGAAATCATTGCGTTTTACGATACGGAGCCGCCGCCAAGCCCTAAAACCTCTCTGGAGGGCTGATCTGGAGTCCATTCGGGGATCTGGAGAGGGGGATTCATCGCCGTCGTCATCATCAACCATCCTCCATCACCAATTTCATGATGCTCACCGCCGTGCGTGAGTAATTCCATCGTAGGCTTGCTGGACGGTGATGGGTTGGATGAGATTTATCACGTAATCGAGTTAGTTTTATTAGGGTTTGATCCCTAGTATCCATTATGTTATGAGATTCATGTTGCTATGACTTTGCTATGCTCAATGCTTGTCACTAGGGCCCGAGTGCCATGATTTCAGATCTGAACCTATTATGTTTTCATGAATATATGAGAGTTCTTGATCCTATCTTGCAAGTCTATAGTCACCTACTATGTGTTACGATCCGGCAACCCCGAAGTGACAATAATCGGGACCACTCCCAGTGATGACCATAGTTTGAGGAGTTCATGTATTCACTATGTGCTAATGCTTTGTTCCGGTTCTCTATTAAAAGGAGGCCTTAATATCCCTTAGTTTCCAATAGGACCCTGCTGCCACAGGAGGGTAGGACAAAATATGTCATGCAAGTTCTTTTCCATAAGCACGTATGACTATATACGGAATACATGCCTACATTACATTGATGAATTGGAGCTAGTTCTGTGTCACCCTATGTTATGACTGTTACATGATGAACCGCATCCGGCATAATTATCCATTACTGATCTGGTGCCTATGAGTTTTCCATATACTGGTTCTCGCTTATTTACTTTCCCGCTGCTACTGTTACAATCACTACAAAATACCAAAAACATTACTTTTGTTGTCTTTACTTTTGTTGCCGCTACCACCACTATCATATTACTATGCTACTAAACACTTTGCTGGAGATACTAAGTTTCTAGGTGTGGTTGAATTGACAACTCAGCTGCTAATACTTGAGAATATTCTTTGGCTCCCCTTGTGTCGAATCAATAAATTTGGGTTGAATACTCTAACCTCGAAAGCTGTTGCGATCCCCTATACTTGTGGGTTATCAAGACTAATTTTTGGCGCCGTTGCCGGGAGCATAGCTCTATTCTTTAAGTCACTTGGGATTTATATCTGCTTATCACTATGAAGAACTTGAGAGATCCAAAACCAAGATCTATCCCTCAACTACGAGGGGAGGTAAGGAACTGCCATCTAGCTCTGCACTTGATTCGCCTTCTGTTATGAGTAAGTTTGTGACACCTACACCTGCTTCTGCTATTCGTTCTGATATGTCACATGTTATTGATGATGCCACTTCTACTATGCATGATACTTGTGATGAAACTGCTTCTATGCCTGATACTATTGTGCCCCTTGGTGAATTTCTTGATGAACAAATTGCTCGGGCTAGAGAAAAAGAAATTATTGAGTCTGAATACGATGATGATAGTGATGATGAAAATATGCCTGTTATTCCTGAGAGCTATCTTTTTGATATGGAATCTTCTGCTGCTATTTTAGATTGCAGAGATAGATATGAGCTTAAGAGGTTATTAATTAAATGGAACAAAGAATCACTTAGAGATAAAATGAAACCCGGCCCTGCTTTTGCTACTTCACCTATATGTGTTCCTGATAAGGATTATGAATTCTCTGTTGATCCTGATATAATTACTTTGGTTGAATCTGATCCGTTTTATGGCTATGAATCTGAAACTGTTGTGGCACATCTTACTAAGTTAAATGATATAGCTGCCCTGTTCACTAATGATGAGAGATCGTGTTACTTTTATATACTCAAAATATTTCCGTTCTCATTAAAGGGTGATGCTAAGATATGGTTTAATTCTCTTGATCCTGGTTGTGTGCGTAGTCCCCAGGATATGATTTATTACTTCTCTGCTAAATATTTCCCTGCTCATAAGAAACAAGCTGCTTTGAGGGAAATATACAACTTCATGCAAATTAAAGAAGAGAGTCTCCCACAAGCTTGGGGGAGGCTTCTCAAGATACTGAATGCTTTGCCTGATCATCCTCTTAAGAAACCCGAAATACTTGATATCTTTTATAATGGACTAACCGATGCTTCCAGAGATTACCTGGATAGTTGTGCTGGTTCTCTTTTTAGGGAAAGAACACCGGATGAAGCTGAAATTCTATTGAATAATATGTTGACAAATGAAAATAATTGGGCACCTCCTGAGCCAGCACCTGCTCCAATTACTGAGCCTATTCTTAAACCAACTCCGAAGAAGAGAGGTGTTCTATTTCTCAGTCCCGAAGATATGCAAGAGGCAAAGAAATCTATGAAATAAAAAGGTATTAAAGCTGAAGACGTTAAGAATTTACCTCCTATTGAAGAAATACATGGTCTTAATATACCGCCTGTTGAAGAAACATATGATCTTAATTCTTTATTTATTGAAGAACCCCCTGATCCCGATATCCCGACACAGGTAGTAAAGGTAAATTCTCTCTATAGATATGATAAAGTTGAAGTCCCTCCTACTAAAATTGCTAGTCATTGCTTGGATGAGTTTGATAACTTTATGTTTAAGCAAGACGACTTCAATGTTTATTTTGGTAGACAATTAAAAGAAAATGCTTATATTATTAGACGCTTGGGTGATTATATGGCTGATATTAAAGGTGAACTTAAACTTGTTAGCAAACATGCTTCTATGGTTACCACTCAAGTGGAACAAGTACTTAAGGCTCAAAAAGAAGTGCTTGATGAAATGAATAGTAACAAAAATGATTATGTTGTTAGAGTGGCTACTAGAACTGGTAGAATGACTCAGGAACCTTTGTATCCTGAAGGCCACCCTAAGAGAATCGAGCAAGATTCTCAAAGTAATAATATTGATGTTCCTAGTTCTTCTAAAAAGAAGAAGAAGAAGAAGAAAATAGAACTATGCAAACTTCTAGTGAACCTATTACTGAACCACCTGATAATCCAAATGATATTTCTATGTCTGATGCTGAAACACAATCTGGTAATGAAGATGAACCTAGTAAAAATATTAATGATGATGTTCATGATGATGCTCAACCTAGTAATGATAATGATGTAGAAATTGAACCTGATGTTGATCTTGATAACCCACAATCAAAGAATCAACGTTATGATAAAAGAGACTTTGTTGCTAGGAAACATGGTAAAGAAAGGGAACCTTGGGTTCAGAAACCCATGCCTTTTCCTCTGAAACCATCCAAGAAAAAGGATGATGAGGATTTTGAGCGATTTGCTGAAATGATTAGGCCTATCTTTTTGCGTATGCGATTAACTGATGTGCTCAAAACAAATCCTTGTGCTAAATATATGAAGGATATCATTACTAATAAAAGAAAGATACCGGAAGCTGAGATTTCCACCATGCTTGCTAATTATACTTTTAAGGGTGGAATACCAAAGAAACTTGGAGACCCCGAAGTACCTACTATACCTTGCTCCATTAAAAGAAATTATATTAAAACTGCTTTATGTGATCTTGGAGCCGGTGTTAGTGTTATGCCTCTCTCTTTATATCGTAGACTTGACTTGAATAAGCTGACACCTACTGAAATATCTTTGCAAATGGCTGATAAATCAACTGCTATACCTGTCGGTATCTGTGAGGATGTGCTTGTTGTGGTTGCAAACGTTACTATTTTAACGGACTTTGTCATACTTGATATTCCCGAGGATGATAGTATGTCTATTATTCTTGGAAGACCTTTTCTTAATACTGCAGGGGCCGTTATTGATTGTAACAAAGGCAATGTCCCTTTTCATGTTAATGGTAATGAGCATACGGTACACTTTCCGAGGAAACAACCTCAAGTTCATAGTATCAACTCTATTGGAAAATTTTCATCGATTATATTTGGAGGTTTTGAATTTCCTCTTCCTAATGTCAAGAAGAAATATGATATTCTTATTATTGGGGATGTGCATATCCCCGTTGAGGTAACTTAGTGTTATTCAAAATTTCTCCGGTTTCATGATTATCGGAATGAGTTTGTTAACAAGACTTGATCAACCTTGTTAGTGGATTCCTTTTGATGAGCATGAGATGGATGAAACTAGAAGCACAAACTTCTGTACCCCACTTTTACTTTCTGTTATTTATATTAAATAAAGTAAAATAGTATTTTCCATCTGTTTCCTGACTTACCCATGCAATATAAAAATATCCTGAAAATAAAAGTCCTCAAAATTACATGCCAATTTAATATGATTTTTCGGGAATATTTGAGGATTTATTGTGCAAAAATTACCGCGGGAGGAGCTGCCACCTGGCCACAAGGGTGGTGGGTGCCCCCCCCCCCCAGGGCGCGCCCCCCTGCCTCGTGGGCCCATGGTGGCCCTCCTCCACTTATCCTAGCAGCCATCTTCTTCCTCTATCTCACACAAACCCGAAAAACCAACTCAAGCACGAGTTCCAGCCACTTTTGCTATGATTTTCGATCTCCTTGCTCAAAGCACCTCTCGCAAAACTGCTTGGCGAGATTGTTCCTTGGTATGTGAATCCTCCATTGGTCCAATTAGTTTTTGTTCTAGTGCTTTATTCTTTGCAAATTTGTGCTTCATAGCTGACCATGTTCTTGAGCTTGCATGTCAAACTTATATGGTTCCAAGTAGTTCTAATGCTTGATTTAGGCTCTAGGCACTTGTAGGAGTAGTTGCTATTAATATTATTGAAGTTGGTTCGTTTTTTTTTTGAAGTTACTAAGAATTTCAGATTATTTCGGAAAAATAATGAGGAGATTTTTGAGGGGCTCATCGAGCCAAAGCTCGAAGGAAAAGGCACCGAAGCCTAAGTATAATTTGCCGCGCACCGCGGAGATTCGAGCGTGTGAATGGCCTTCTGAAGATTTCTTGAGAGCAGCCGGTATCTATGAAGATTTTCATGAATTGGCTCACAATGCAGGCCTCACCGCTTTCCTCCACGACCAATGCGATTAGTATCTCTTACTCACAAATACTTTTGTGCAAAACTTTCATTTTCATTCTAGGAACTCACCACCTACGGTGGAGTTTCATTTATATGATGAGCATAAGGAGATGTCACTTTATGATTTCTGTCAGATTTGTTTAATCCCTTTCGAGGGCAAGACAGAAGAACCACATCATGATGATGTGGCTGGGTTTATTGATACTATCATTGTAGGAGAAACTAGAAAGGTTTCCGATGCACGAATCACTAGCATACATTTTCCTGTTTTACGTTACTTTGCATTATTTGCTAGTCATTGATTAATTGGACGCGGAAACAGTGGAAACCTTAGTATCCCTGATATAATTATTCTACACCACGGTTTATACAGTGATAACACTTTTAGTATGGGCGGTATTATTGCTAGACGGTTAAGTACGAACCGTACTAAGGGTCCCATCTTTGGAGGCGTCTATGCCACACGCCTAGCTGCACATTTTAACATACCTATTAGGCATGCTGAGAAGGAAGAAAAGGTGCTACCCCGTGTTTATCTAGATCATAAAAGTATGGTAGCACATGATTTTATTGTTAAGAATAGGGTAGGAGAGCTTAAGTATCAATTGTTCTTTGACAAACATCATCCTGAGACTATTATCCTGCCTGCTCTTTCTTTGTTCAATTTTGTAGGACCCTACCTCGTTACGTGGGCTGCCGTCCAAGCTTACAAGAATCTTGCACCAGCCCCGGAACAGGAGCCACAAGATGAGCCTCCGCGACAATCTGTTTGTTCTTGGGATCCAGAGATGACTGTCAGCCAGTGGCAGTCAGAGTCTTCTTCTTCATCACAGTATGATCCCAACTATTCTTCCTCATCATAGTACGACCCCAACAACTATTATTATGGATATCCGCCAGGCCAGCCGTGGCCATAGACCAACTTAGGCCAAAAGCCTAAGCTTGGGGGAGTACGTATTTCTCATCGATATTACATTTATGTTCACACACTCATTGCTAGATGTCGGTGCTCATACTCTTTCACTGTAATATCCATGCTAGTTTATTTTCTTTTATGCTTTCTTCCTGTGTGTTTGTTAAACCTTAAGAAAAACCAAAAAAATTAGTAGTAGTTTATTTTTCTGTTGTAGTAGTAATAATTAAAAAGAAAACCCAAAAATATTTCTCGTTCTTCTTTTGCTTGTTGGGAGCTTTCCCGTGTAAATAGTTTTATTTCTTTTCTTTTATTTGGGGGTCAGTAGGAGAAGACCATAATTAAATTGTTGAAGTGGCTCTTATATGCATTATTGTTGATTTAACCAAGAGCCCATATTGCCTTGTCTTCTCCTGTTTATTGAATGCTCGCAGATTCCAGCTTAGTCCAATGCACGTACACTCTTATTATTATTCACACTGTTCGGTCGTGCAAGTGAAAGGCAATTATGATGATATATGATGGACTGACTGAGATGAGAAAAGCTGGTATGAACTTGACCTCTTTTGTTTTTGTAAATATGATGAGCCCCTCGTTCCTGATTCAGCTTATTATGAATAAACATGTTTGCAATGACAATTAGAGATCATAGTTGCTTGTGCCATGCTTGATTAGCTATGAGTTATAATGGTTTACCTTGTGTGCCAACATGCTATTGAGATGATTATGATGTGGTATGATGGGGTGGTATCCTCCTTTGAATGATTTAAGTGACTTGAATTGGCACATGTTCACGCATGTAGTTGAAACAAATCAACATAGCCTTCACGATATTTATGTTCATGGTGGATTATATCCTACTCATGCTTGCATCCAATGTTTATTAATTTTAATGCATGTACATGGCTGTTGTCGCTCTCTAGTTGGTCGCTTCCCAGTCTTTTGCTAGCCTTCACTTGTACTAAGCGGGAATACTGCTTGTGCATCCAATCCCTTAAACCCCAAAGTTATTCCAGATGAGTCCACTATACCTTCCTATATGCGGTATCTACCTGCCGTTCCAAGTAAATTTGTATGTGCCAAACTCTAAACCTTCAAATAAACATTCTATTTTGTATGCTCAAATAGCTCATGTATCAACCAAGGTTGTCCTTATCTTCCATGTTAGGCGGGTTATTCTCAAGAGGAGTGGACTCCGCTCCTCACTCACGAGAAAATGGCTAGCCACCGGGATGCCCAGTCCCATGCTTTATGCAAACTAAATCAAAATTAATTACAAACAAAACTCCCCCTGGGACCTGATGTATGTTGGAGGCACTCGTTGTTTCGAGCAAGCCATGGATTGATGCTTGTTGGTGGAGGGGGAGTATAAACTTTACCATTCTGTTTGGGAACCACCTATAATGTGTTTAGCATGGAAGATATCACCATCTCTTAGTTGTTACATTGACAATGAAAGTATATCGCTCAAAATACAATTTATCTCTATTTCAAAACCGAGCTCTGGCACCTCTACAAATCCCTACGTCCCTCTGCGAAGGGCCTATCCATTTACTTTTATGTTGAGTCATCACCCTCTCATTAAAAAGCACTAGCTGGAGAGCATAACTGTCATTTGCATTCATCACTGTTAATTTATTTTGGTATGACTATGATTGGATCTCTTTTACCATGAATTACAATGTCTAGTCAATCCTTGATCTTTAAAGGTGCTTTGCATTTATGTTTTGTGGTCTCAGAAAGGGCTAGCGAGATACCATCTTGTTATATCATATTATGATTGTTTTGAGAAAGTGTTGTCATCCGAGATTTATTATTATGACTTGCTAGTTGATTATGCTATTGATATGAGTAATTATGAGACCTGAGAATTATTGCAAATGTAGTTAGTTATGATATATGCTGAAAACTTGAATACTGGCTTGACATAGTTACAACAACAAGAGAAAACGGAGTTTGTAAAAGTTTTTTTTTCTTTCAGTTTGTCAACTGAATTGCTTGAGGACAAGCAAGGGTTTAAGCTTGGGGGAGTTGACACGTCTCCGTCGTATCTACTTTTCCAAACACTTTTGCCCTTGTTTTGGACTCTAACTTGTATGATTTGAATGGAACTAACCCGGACTGACGCTGTTTTCAGCAGAATTGCCATGGTGTTGTTTTATGTGCAGAAAACAAATATTCTCGGAATGACCTGAAACTCCACGGAACATCTTAGAAAAAACAATAAAAAATCCTCGCCAAAGATGAATACCAGGGGGCCCACACCCTTATCACGAGGGTGGGGCACCCCCCCTAGGGCGCGCCCCCTACCTCGTGGGCCCCTTGGATGCCCTCCGACGCCAACTCCAACTCTATATATTTGCTTTCAGAGAGAAAAAAATTAGAGAGAAGAAATCGTCGCGTTTTACGATACGGAGCCGCCGCCAAGCCCTAAAACCTCTCGGGAGGGATGATCTGGAGTCCGTTCGGGGCTCCGGAGAGGGGGATTCATCGCCGTCGTCATCATCAACCATCCTCCATCACCAATTTCATGATGCTCACCGCCGTGCGTGAGTAATTCCATCGTAGGCTTGCTGGACGGTGATGGGTTGAATGAGATTTATCATGTAATCGAGTTAGTTTTGTTAGGGTTTGATCCCTAGTATCCATTATGTTCTGAGATTGATGTTTCTATGACTTTGCTATGCTTAATGCTTGTCACTAGGGCCCGAGTGCCATGATTTCAGATCTGAACCTATTATGTTTTCATGAATATATGAGAGTTCTTGATCCTATCTTGCAAGTCTATAGTCACCTACTATGTGTTACGATCCGGCAACCCCGAAGTGACAATAATTGGGACCACTCCCGGTGATGACCATAGTTTGAGGAGTTCATGTATTCACTATGTGCTAATGCTTTGTTCCGGTTCTCTATTAAAAGGAGGCCTTAATATCCCTTAGTTGCCAATAGGACCCCGCTGCCACGGGAGGGTAGGACAAAAGATGTCATGCAAGTTCTTTTCCATAAGCACGTATGACTATATACGGAATACATGCCTACATTACATTGATGAATTGGAGCTAGTTCTGTGTCACCCTATGTTATAACTGTTACATGATGAACCGCATCCGGCATAATTATCCATCACTAATCCGGTGCCTATGAGTTTTCCATATACTGGTTCTCGCTTATTTACTTTCCCGCTGCTACTGTTACAATCACTAAAAAATACCAAAAACATTACTTTTGTTGTCTTTAATTTTGTTGCCGTGACCACCACTATCATATTACTGTGCTACTAAACACTTTGCTGGAGATACTAAGCTTCCAGGTGTGGTTGAATTGACAACTCAGCTGCTAATACTTGAGAATATTCTTTGGCTCCCCTTGTGTCGAATCAATAAATTTGGGTTGAATACTCTACCCTTGAAAGCTGTTGCGATCCCCTATACTTGTGGGTTATCACTGTTGAGCGTATTTTGTGCGGCCTTAAGCCTTTGCTTCTGCTTCTTCAAATTCCTCACTGTGGCAATAAGCCTTCTGCGGAGGTTCTCTTGCTCCAAGTGCGTTTCCGGGATGATGTGTGCATCTTCGTTCGGACTGTTTTCCTCTTGAGAGGGGGGTTGATGAGGTTTATCCTCGGCGTCGCCGTGTTCGGACATTGTATCCGTACTATGTTCGCCGCTTGCAGCTTCATTGTGCTCTGATGCCGGGGCAATGTGGTCGTCGTTTCCTCTAGAGTCGATTGGAGTGTTATTTTCTGTTGTGCTGTTATCGCTGTTTTTGCTATGGCGGGACTTAGAGCGGCGCTGCTGACGTCGGCGCTTGGATTGCTTCTTGGAGGGGCCATCCTCCGCTGTCTCTTCGCCATTGCCTTCTTGGGGTGTATCCACCATGTATATGTCATGTGATGAAGTGACTGTCCGGTGCCCTGTGGGCGCTGGTTCCTGTTCGTTTCCTGCATCTTCGTCCATGCTGTCGATGTCTTCTGAGTCAAAGTTGAGCATGTCGGTTAAGTCGTCGACAGTGGCTACTAAGTGGGTGGTGGGTGGGCAGCGAATTTCTTCATCGTCCGCATCCCATTCTAGCCGGACATAGTTCGGCCAAGGTTCTCCTGATAAGGAGAGAGACTTTAATGAATTTAGCACATCGCCGAAAGGCGAGTGCTGAAAGATATCCGCGGAGGTGAGCTCCATGATCGGCGCCCAGTCGGATTCGCTAGGCACGGATGCAAGTGGCTCGGAGTCCGTGGCCGGAGACGAATCCAGTGGTTCGGCGACACGGCTCTCGTAAGGGGTGAAGTCAGTATCCGGCTCCATCGCCACTGAGAATGCGGCCCCCATGGCGGGGTCTATCCCTCCATCCCTGGATGGCGCAATTTGCTCCGGATTGAAGGCCGGAGTAGTTGCAGATGCGATCTCCCGAACACTATCCGACGGCAGAGTTACGTCATGCTCGTCGTGATTGTGTGGCGCACGTGACATGGGCCCGAATCCATCGAAGATCAAGTCTCCGCGAATGTCGGCAGTGTAGTTTAAGTTTCCGAACCTGACCTGACGGCCAGGGGCGTAGCTCTCGATTTGCTCTAGATGGCCAAGCGAATTGGCCCGCAGTGCGAAGCCGCTGAATACGAAGATCTGTCCGGGGAGGAAAACCTCACCCTGGACCACATCGCTACCGATGATCGAAAGAGCCATCAAGCCTTACGGCGACGGCACAGTGGAACTCTCAATGAAAGCACCAATGTCGGTGTTAAAACCGGTGGATCTCGGGTAGGGGGTCCCAAACTGTGCGTCTAAGGCGGATGGTAACAGGAGGCAGGGGACACGATGTTTTACCCAGGTTCGGGCCCTCTTGATGGAGGTAATACCCTACGTCTTGCTTGATTGTTCTTGATGATATGAGTATTACAAGAGTTGATCTACCACGAGATCGTAGAGGCTAAACTCTAGAAGCTAGCCTATGGTATGATTGTATATTGTCCTACAGACTAAACCCTCCGGTTTATATAGACACTGGAGGGGGCTAGGGTTACACAGAGTCGGTTACAAGGGAGGAGATCTACATATCCGTATTGCCTAGATTGCCTTCCACGCCAAGGAGAGTCCCATCCGGACACGGGACGAAGTCTTCAATCTTGTATCTTCATAGTCCAACAGTCCGGCCAAGGGATATAGTCCGGCTGTCCGGAGACCCCCTAATCCAGGACTCCCTCAAGCACCATCTCCTCTCAAACCCTAGTTCATCTCTTGTATCCAATCTTTGTATCAAAACCTCAGATTGGTACATGTGGGTTGCTAGTAGTGTTGATTACTCCTTGTAGTTGATGCTAGTTGGTTTATTTGGTGGAAGATTATATGTTCAGATCCTTTATGCATATTAATACCCCTTTGATTATGAACATGAATATGATTTGTGAGTAGTTATGTTTGTTCCTGAGGACATGGGAGAAATCTTGCTATAAGTAGTCATGTGAATTTGGTATTCAATCGATATTTTGATGAGATGTATGTTGTCTTTCCTCTAGTGGTGTCATGTGAACGTCGACTACATGACACTTCACCATTATTTGGGCCTAGGGGAAGGCATTGGGAAGTAATAAGTAGATGATGGGTTGCTAGAGTGACATAAGCTTAAACCCTAGTTTATGCATTGCTTCGTAAGGGGCTGATTTGGATCCATATGTTTCATGCTATGGTTAGGTTTACCTTAATACTTCTTTTGTAGTTTCGGATGCTTTAAAGAGGGGTTAATCATAAGTGGGATAATTGTCCAAGGAAGGGCAGTACCCAGGCACCGGTCCACCCACATATCAAATTATCAAAGTAACGAGCGCGAATCATATGAGCGTGATGAAAACTAGCTTGACAATAATTCCCATGTGTCCTCGGGAGCGCTTTCCTTTATATAAGAGTTTGTCTAGGCTTGTCCTTTGCTACAAAAAGGATTGGTCCACCTTGCTGCACCTTGTTTACTTTTGTTACTTGTTTCCCGTTACAAATTACCTTATCAAAAAACTATCTATTACCGATAATTTCAGTACTTGTAGAGAATACCTTACTAAAAACCGCTTGTCATTTCCTTCTGCTCCTTGTTGGGTTCGACACTCTTATTTATCGAAAGGACTATGATCGTTCCCCTATACTTGTGGGTCATCACCTCTATGGCGCGCCGTGCCCCTTAATCTCGACTGTCGTCAGCTATCTCTCTTCAATGATTTTGAAATCCCGAGAGCCATCATCTCCTCCTACCAGGGCTCCGTTCAAAGCCTCTGCATCCCGTCATGCTACCTGAGCAAGCATACCATGCCCTACATGGTGGACGCCTGGCTAAAATCCACTGAATTCACAGAACTACAGCCGCTTGAGTTCTACTATTCCCTTGGAAATCACCTACCAGATACCGAATGCCATCTACCTGTGCCCTCAGCACCGATGTCCAATTCGCGGTTTTCCTCCTCTCTCCACACTGCCACCTTTGCATTGTGCTACCTACTAGACAATCTGGTACTAAACCTTCGACTCCCATTTCTTAAGAAACTTTCACTTGTGCGGGTTCGTATATCGAATATAGCTGGCCAAATGGGCCATGCCAACTAGGCCGACCCGTTGGCACGCATGCACAGCATGGCCCAGGCACGGCACAGCACGAGCTAAACGGGCCGAGCCCGGCACGCGGCACGCCAGGGGCCATGCCTGGGCCTAGAGGCTGGGCATGCGGGCCGGCACGGCACGACACGATTAGCTTTATTTATTTATTTCCAGATTTTTTTTAAATATCTATAGGCTATATAAAACAGCTCAAATAGGAAAAAATAGCCGAAATACAGCCCAGCAGGCCAAAACTACACGGGCCAACCGTGCCTGGCGTGCCAATGGGCCGGCCCGATTAGCTAAGCGGTCGTGCCTGGGCTGCGAGGCGCAGCATGTGGGCCAGCACGGCACGGCCCGCTTACTAATCATGCCCCTATGGGCCGGGTCGTGCCAGGCACGATTAGAACATGTTGGGTCGTGCCAGGCCGGGTCGGTCCGTTTGGCCAGCTCTGATATAGGAGGGCTCATTGCACAGCATCATCCACTCTAGTTGCCCTGCCCTGGAGTGCTTGGTGCTTGTTTTCATAGTTAGAATCGGTTGTCTCCAAATAAAGTCGCCTAACCTTGTAAGAATTGGAATTTCTTTTGACGGAAGGTAGCTCGTCATCCAAGATGCCCCTTCACTTCAAAGTTTGATACTTGATTCTAGTTATTCACCATCGCAAATAACCATCCTCTCCCCGCCTAAACTGGAGACATTGGGTGTAATACATGATCTCTGTGCTCATTTCAAGATGGTGTTTGGCGCCACGGTTCTTTACGTACTTTATATTATCATCTACACTTGTAACCATAAGCTGCATTTTAAATTTATGCGCATAAGTTATATATCATCTCGGAGTACGCATTTTGTATTAATATTATGTTCTATGCTCAATGAAGAGTTTCTCCATGGATAGCCTATCAATGGTGCTAGATTCTATCAAGATCTTATATATCCAAATGAATAGTTTTGATCTGAACAAGAGTATTGGCTTGCTGCAATGCTTTCCATGTCTGTAGAAGTTGTATATAAAGGTGATAATTTCACGCACATTGGAAGCCCGCATATAGTGTACTAGAATTACCCGTTCAACTGTTGCTCTTTCCACACTCTTTTTTTAGACGTTAACTATTTTCAATCTTCATGTCTATTTAGGCAACAGGACGGGGTAAGAAAGTTATAACCAATCGGTGGATTCATAGGCACCAGGATTTTCTCACTTCTCATGACATTCGATTGAAGACAATAACGCTTGAACGATATGTAGCCAACCATGCAAACACTAGATTTGTCACATTCTTCCTGTTGAATGCAAGGTTACTATTGTGCATCAGGCTTAAGTTTATCAGCAACATGGTTTTGACGGATGGGTGTGTCGAAGAGAAAAAAAAGGAGTTTCAGGTGGGCAAAAGAGCTTCTGAGTGTGCCGGGCTTCTATTTACAACATATTGTGGTCATAAACCAGTAAATTTTACAACCCAGGATGTTCATTCTATGGACCTGACCGATCCATTTGACTGTGACTACCGAAAATAGTGCTGGAGTTAGATGTTGTTGCCCTTTTCAACCTGGGTTTTGTCTAAACCTGATGAACAATTAACCCTCGTGCTTTTGTACAGTTCGTAAGCTGGAGTTAGATGTTCTTGCCCTTTTCAACTCGGCTGTGACTGTCATATTTTCTTTGAACAAGGCAAATGGCTTGCCATTCGTTTAATTTAGAGTGAAATATTGTAACAAATCCCAACCAAGGGAAATAACATCACTCTCGCCAGCTGCTTGAGCTCACTGTGCATTACATAAGCCAAGTGATTAGCCCCCACCAGCACCCACAAACTTATTTCAAACTAGCACACCAAATGGGTTGTAAATTTTCATAGGAAAGGCTGCATCATCGTGACAGATTTGGATTCTGGCATTTGGGACCCACGAGGAAATAGCCTGTCCAAGGTGGTGTCGACTTACTAGCTAGTCAACAAATGATTCTGCCTAGTATCCATTGGATTGACATCCAACAGCTGTCATGTATCTTCTATCTCTTGTCTTCTTCCTCCGGCCGCCCAAACCAAACCACCCCGTCAGCTCCGCCTGCTCCCGCCTCCCATGGCTGGTTGCGCCTCCGCCGCCCTACCGTACCCTCCAACGTTGGCCAGTCCCTCCCTCTATTCCCCCACACGTCCAATTATTCTCCGGCGACGTCAGCCCCAACACACACCCGCACCCAAACCATTCAACCCTCGTACTCCCCTCCGCCTACGACTGGATCGGCGCATCTTCCATGGCTCCTGTTCGTCCCGTCCGAGGCCTCGCCGTCGTCCTCGGCCTTGGTTCGCTCGCCGTGCGCGGTGCGCCGCCCTCTTGCGTTGTCAACATCGTCAACAACCGAAAGGAACAAGGATATGACTGTACGTGGAGAGGATGGCAGTAGGGACCCACTAGCTTCATGGCAGTACGCAAACAAGTGTCTCGTTATTATAAGACCAAAAAATGGTTCCTCCTAATGGTTGGATATCTAGGGCTCACGCCATTATCAACGTAGTCAATAAACGGGAGAATTACACAACGAGCGGTTGACACCAGGGACCCAGCAGGTTGCGCAGTTGTTATTTACTCTTTTAGGAACAAGCATTTGTTATTTATACTAGTTTTAGCGACGGATCAGGGTAACATGGGGCTGTGCGGGGGTTGTGGCCCATCTAGCCAGGATTTTATTTATGTTTACCACATCATGAGCCGAGTTGTGTTTTTTTCTTGATGAAAATGGCTAGCCTAGTTCTTTTATTTTTTTAAAGAAATACCCAAACGAGGCCTACTTGCTTTATCAGCCCTGCTGGGCTACAAATCTTTCAAGACGAGGAGAGTTTCATTCGGTTTGCCCAGAAATGGGTTGTACATTTTTAAAACACATCAAATCGGGAATTAGTTTCAAATTTTTTTTCATTACAAGATTTTAAATTCCATTGATTTTTAAGCATGGACAATTATTTGTATTTTATATTTATATAAATTATTTTTCAAAATAGTTTGAATGTGACTCGATACTTCGGGATTAAAAATAGTTGACCGCACCGAAATATGCAAAATTTCATATAATCTTTAACCATGGCCACAATATGGGGTGTAATGCTAACAAAAATAAGATGGGCTCCAAAAAAATTCTTAAGAATTGGCAAATGGGATGTAAATTATTAGAAATAATGGTAGATGGGTTGTATGCTATTTTCCACAGATTTGAGGCCGACTTGTTGTAACGCCCTCGATGCGGCTATATCTCCTACGTGTCGAAGCACGACTTAGAGGCATAACCACATTGAAAGCAATGTCGCAAGTAAGGTAATCTTCACAACAACCCATGTAAATAGATAAAAGGGGAAAAGGTACATAGTTGGCTTACACTCGCCACGTCACACAAATACATGAATAACATTACAATCATCCAATACACTCATGGTCCGACTACGGCACCAAAATAAAGATCAACCCCCACATGCGACACGGTCCCCGATCGCCCCAACTGGGCACCACTACTGATCATCTGGGAAAGACACATAGTAACGACGAGAGTCTTCATCGAACTCCCACTTGAGCTCAAGCGCATCATCTGGAACGGTATCATCGGTCCCTGCATCTGGTTTTGGAAGTAAACTGTGAGTCACGGGGACTCAGCAATCTCGCACCCTCGTGATCAAGACTATTTAAGCTTATAGGTAAGACAAGGTATGATGTGGAGCTGCAGCAAGCGACTAGCATATATGGTGGCTAACATACGCAAATGAGAGCAAGAAGAGAAGGAAAAAGCACGGTCGAACAACTATGATCAAGAAGTGATCCTAAATCAACCTACGTCAAGCATTACTCCAACACCGTGTTCACTTCCCGGACTCCACCGAGAAGAGACCATCACGGTTACACACGCGGATGATTCATTTTAATTAAGTTAAGTTTCATGTTATCTACAACCGAACATTAACAAATTCCCATCTGCCCATAACCGTGGGCACGGATTTCGAAAGTTCAAGTCCCTGCAGGGGAGTCCCAACTTAGCCCAACACAAGCTCTCACGGTCAACGAAGGACATTCCTTCTCCCGAGACATTCCGATCAGACTCGGCATCTCCGTTTTACAAGACATCCTCGACAATGGTAAAAAAAAGTCCAGCAACACCGCCCGAATGTGCCGGCAAATCCCGATAGGAGCTGCACATATCTCGTTCTCAGGGCACACTCAGATGAGACTAGCTACGAGTAAAACCAACCCTCAAGTTTCCCCGAGGTGGCCCCGCAGGCAGCTCAGTCAGACCAACACTCAGAGGAGCACTGGCCCAGGGAGGTTTAAATAAAGATGACCCTTGGGCTCCAGAAACCCAAGGGAAAAAGAGGCTAGGTGGCAAATGGTAAAACCAAGGTTAGGCATTGCTGGAGGAGTTTTATTCAAGGCAAACTGTCAAGGGGTTCCCATTATAACCCAACCGCGTAAGGAACGCAAAATCCGGGAACATAACACCGATATGACGGAAACTAGGGCGGCAAGAGTGGAACAAACACTAGGTAAAAGGCCGAGCCTTCCACCCTTTACCAGGTATATAGATGCATTAAGATAACAAGATAATATAGTGATATCCCAACAATAAACAATGTTCCAACAAGGAACGATCTCAAATCTTCACCTGCAACTAGCAACGCTATAAGAGGGGCTGAGCAAAGCGGTAACATAGCCAATCAAGGGTTTGCTAGGACAAGGTGGTTTAGAGGTTTGACATGGCAATTTGTGAGGCATGATAAGAAAGTGGTAGGTATCGTAGCATAGGCATAGCAAAAGAGCGAGCATCTAGCAAGCAAAGATAGAAGTGATTTCGAGGGTATGATCATCTTGCCTGCAAAGTTGTCAGAGTTGACTTGATCCTTGTAAGTGAACTCAACGGGCTCCTCGTTCGCGAACTCGTCTCCCGGCTCTACCCAAACAAGAACAACAAGAAAACGGAACACAATCAACCACGTGCAATGCTCAAACAACATGATGCAACCATGGTATGATATGCGGGATGCGGTATGCGATGCATATGCAAGATTTGACAAGGAATGATTGAGCCTGGCCTCAAATTGAAAATACAAGAGTGCCACTGGAAAGGTGAGGTGATTTCGGTTGAAACCGATATAAAGATCACCGGAATCGGGTGCACGGTTTGGAAATGGCAAGCAAAACAAATATGGCACCGGACTGCGATAATCAGCAAGTAGCCATCTAAATGCATCAAGATAAATATTGTACAGCACTCAAACATGACAAAAAAATACATGGCAGTGATCCACTCATGATGCTTGACAAAAGATGAACACTGAGCTACGGCTAATTCATCTATTAACAGGTTCAAACAAGCATGGCAAAACTGCAAATGATAACAGGTTTCAGACTTAGTGAAATTAACACAAGTCTGGAATTTATCATCAGGAAGCACACTTTAGAGCATGAAAACTATATTCTACAGGAACTTAACATGGCAAAGCAAGACATGGCATGAAGCTACTCAAAGCACTTAACAGAAGTCCCTTAGTGATCTTGAGCCAAAAGGGATCAGAAAATACAATTGGAAGCATGTGAACATGGCAAAAACATGAACAGATCTCAGACTTAGTGAAAAACTGGAGCATGCAAAACAGTTAATGAGTAGGCATGTTTACGAGCTCGATACACTCACTACAGAGCATGGCATGACAAACTAAGCATACACCCATCAAGAATACATGGCATATAAGCTAGAAATGGCAAGAAAAACAACATAGCATGCACAGATCAATAGCAACATCCTCGGCAAAATCGCTTAAACATGTCAACAATCTGCCAGGATTCACGATATAGCAAAAGTAGAGCTTGATTGACTCAAGATAGGGTGCTCCATAAATGCAAACAAAGACATGGATGGTTAGAGCACCACAAGGTTAACAAAACATCCTTACTGATCATCCTCAAAAGAGGCATGGATCACTAGGAAACAACATGAACATATGGCATACCGACAAAAACAGAACAAGGACTTAGTGAAATTCTAAGTCCCTGAAATCAGCATTACCGATTACACTACTTTGCAAGCTTGTGCTAGTCATCACACATATCACAAAAATACATGGTAAGCACCTCTGTAAATATGGCATGACATATAACAAAACACATGTAGAGCTCACGAGCATAGCATGCACACATTAAACATGGAAAAAATGACAAATATCTATTTGATGAAACGGATCTGACAAATTCACCACATAGCCGTCTTCCAACATCATTTCGGGCATTAAGATGAGCTCAAATGAAAATGATGCAATGAGATGAAATGATGTACTCGTCGAGGCGAACATTTTGATATGCTACACGCACAAATCGGAGCTACGGATGCAGAGATACGACATGATGAAGATTGCTAAAAAATTAGGGTTTCGGGGATCAAAAGTCAACCGTCTCAAATAGATCTCAGATCCGGCGCGCGGTACTGTAGCAGTTCGTAACCCGAGTTCGCCGGAGATGGCCGCGGCGGTGGCCGGACTTGCCGATGTCGCCGGAGGAAGATGGCGCGGATCCGGCCGGTGGGGACGCCGGAGTGGCGCGGGAGGACGGCGGAGGTGGCCGACTCGGTCGCAGGCGCGGCTCGTCGGAGTGGCGATGGCGGGCGGCAAGCTCAGGCAGCGGCCCTGGCCGGAGTCGAGCGGTGGCCGGCGTGGAGTCCGGGCGGCGGCGCGGCGGCGCCAGGCGACGGGAAGGAGGCGGCGGCGTCGGGCGCGAGGGCGCGGGCCTGGAGGGCCGCGCTCGGGCTTCCCGAGCCGGCGGCGGGGGAGATGCGGCCGGGCCAACCGCGTCATGACACGTGGCGGCGGGGGTATAAAACGGACGTGTCCGGTCCGATCCGGACGCGTCCGGCGATGGGAGGAGGAAGAAGCTAGGGTTAGGGGTGTTTTGACCCGAAATTTCGGGTCTAGTTTTATAGGTAGGAGGAGCTAGGAAGCTCCAAATGGAGTGCGGTTTTTGGCCACGCGATCGTGATCGGACGCTCTAGATGATGGAGAGGGTTTAGGTGGGTTTTGGGCCAAATTGGAAGGGTGTTGGGCTGCAACACAAACGAGGCCTTCTCGGTCCCTCGGTTAACCGTTGGAGTATCAAACGAAGTCCAAATGGCACGAAACTTGACAGGCGGTCTACCGGTAGTAAACCAAGGCCGCTTCAAGTCTCGGTCCAATCCGGAAATGTTTAACCCCCACACACGAAAAGAGGTAGAAAGGACCACCGGAGGAGATAGGAGCGCCGGAATGCAAAACGGACAACGGGGAAAATGCTCGGATGCATGAGATGAACACATATGCAAATGCAATGCACATGATGACATGATATGAGATGCATGACAAAGGCAACAACACACGGAGACAAAAACCCGAACCCGAGGAAAATAAAATAACTTAAGCGCCGGAAACGGCAAGAGTTGGAGTACATATAAGGTAAATTACATCCGGGGTGTTACAACTCCACCACTATGAAAGGATCTCGTCCTGAGATCTAGGACTGGAAAAACGCCGGGTACTCAGAACGGAGGTGGTCCTCGCGTTCCCAGGTAGCTTCACGGTCAGAATGGTGTGACCACTTGACTTTGAGGAATTTGATGGACTTATTGCGAGTCTTGCGCTCAGTTTCTTCCAGAATAGCAACTGGGTGCTCACGATAAGAAAGGTCTTCTTGGAGATCAATTTCTTCGAAATTGACGGTGCAGTCAGGGGTCTTGAAGCACTTGCGGAGCTGAGAGACATGGAACACGTTGTGCACATTTTCAAAGTTGGAGGGAAGCTCGAGTTGATAGGCGAGATCGCCTCTCTTGCTGACGATCTTGAAAGGACCCACGTATCTAGGGGCAAGCTTCTCTTTGATACAGAAGTGATGAGTACCTTTCATTGGAGAGACGCGGAGGTAAACATGGTCTCCGATCTCGAAAGCCAAATCACGATGCTTACTATCATAGTAGCTCTTCTGGCGTGATTGTGTTGCTTTGAGGTTATCACAAATGACTTTGCACATTTCCTCTGCCTTTGTGATCAAGTCATTTCCAAGAAGTTGACGTTCACCGGTCTCTGACCAGTTAAGAGGAGTACGGCACTTCCTGCCATAGAGAATTTCAAATGGGGCCTTGCCCGAACTCGCTTGGAAGCTGTTGTTGTAGGAGAACTCGGCATATGGAAGACAATCTTCCCACTTCATACCGAAAGAGATAACGCAAGCCCTGAGCATATCTTCAAGGATCTGATTGACACGCTCAACATGACCGCTAGTTTGAGGATGAAAAGTTGTGCTGAAACGGATGTTGGTGCCCATGGCCTTCTGAAAAGAATCCCAAAACTTGGAGATAAAGATGCTGCCGTGGTCTGAAGAGATCAACTGTGGAATGTCCAGAGAGACAATCCGAGAGGTATACAGCTCCGCCAATTGAGCTGCAGTGATAGACTCTTTGAAAGGCATAAAGTGAGCCACTTTAGTGAGTTTGTCGATGACAACGAATATAGCATCATTGCCACGCTTGGACTTTGGAAATCCCGTCACGAAGTCCATCTCAATGTGGTCAAACTTCCATTCTGGACTGGCAAGAGGTTGGAGGAGACCAGCTGGTCGTTGGTGTTCTGCCTTCACTCTTCTGCAGACATCACATTCATTCACGAACTAAGCAATCTCGCGCTTCATTCGGGTCCACCAATACGCCTGCTTGTGACCTGGTACATCTTTGTACTTCCAGGGTGGATAGAGAGGAGTGAATTGTGAGCCTCGTTCATAATGACTTTACGAAGGTCACCTTTAGGCACAACAATGCGATCCTCACAGAAGAGAGTATCCTTGTCATCAAGACGATAGCACTTGTACTTGGGTTGACTCTTGGCAATCCCAATCTTCACCTTCTTCACCATAGCATCAAGAAGTTGAGCCTCGCGAATCTGATCTTCCAAAGTAGGAGAGACTTGAAGGTTGGCGAGGAAACCTTGAGGAACAACTTGCAGGTTGAGTTTGCGGAACGCTTCACAAAGCTCGGGTTGGTAAGGCTTGAGAATCAAACTGTTGCAGTAAGCCTTCCTGCTCAATGCGTCAGCAATTACCTTGGCCTTGCCTGGAGTATATTCGATACTCGGATTATACTCTTGAATCATTTCAACCCAACGAGTCTGCCTGAGGTTGAAATTAGGCTGAGTGAAGATGTACTTGAGACTCTTGTGGTCAGTGAAGATGTCTACTTTTCTTCCCAATAAGAGATGTCTCCAAGTCAAAAGAGCATGCACAACTGCCGCCAACTCGAGGTCATGAGTGGGGTAGTTCTTCTCGTTGGGCTTCAACTGGCGAGAGGTATAAGCCACAACTTTCTTCTCTTGCATCAACACTGCACCAAGACCTTGAAGAGAGGCATCACAGAAGACCTCGAATGGTTTGGATTCATCAGGAGGAGTCAGAACTGGAGCAGTGACTAATTTCTCTTTCAGGGTGTTGAAAGCGATGTCACATTCAGGAGACCAAACGTACTTGATGTGCTTCTGCAGAAGGTTGGAAAGCGGCTTTGCGATCTTTGAAAAGTTCTCAACAAACCTTCGACAATAGCTTGCGAGACCAGGGAAGCTGCGGAGTTGCTTCACGTTCTGAGGTGGTTCCCAATTCACAATTGCAGACACCTTCTCAGGATTCACCGCTATGCCCTTGGCAGAGATGATATGCCCAAGATAGAGAACCTCATCGAGCCAAAACTTGCACTTTGAAAACTTGGCGTAGAACTGATGTTCTCTGAGCTTATCGAGCACCAAACGCAAGTGCTTGGCATGATCTTCCTTGTTCTTGGAAAAGACCAAAATGTCATCGAGGTAGAACAAGACGAAGTCGTTTGTGTAGGCATTGAAAATGAAGTTCATCATGCGAGAGGAAGTCGGAGGAGCGTTGACGAGGCCAAAAGACATGACAGTGTATTCATATGAACCATAGCTTGTTCTGAACGCCGTCTTGGGGATATCTTGCTCATGAATTCGGATCTGGTGATAGCCCATACGGAGATCAAGCTTGGAGAATACTTGAGCACCTTTGAGTTGTTCAAACAGCTCGTTGATGTTGGGAAGTGGGTACTTGTTCTTTATAGTCTTCTTGTTCAATGGACGGTAGTCAACACAAAGTCAGTCCATTCCATCCTGCTTCTTCACAAAAAGAACTCCACAACCCCACGGAGAAGAACTAGGTCGGATGAGACCCATTCGCTCTTGAATATCGAGTTGTTTCTTCAGCTCCTCCAACTCTTCAGGTCCAAGCTTGTAAGGGCGTTTGCAAACAGGTTTCGTGCCCGGCTCAAGATCGATAACGAATTCAACTGGCCGGTGCGGAGGCATTCCTGGAAGCTCTTCTGGAAAGACATCTTGATATTCGCAAACGGCTAGAATTTGAGAGATGGCATCCAGTTCACCCTTCTCATTGAGAGAAAACAGACTGATGGTATTATCCCGAGCGGCAAAGACAATTACATCCTCAGGCGGATGAGTCAATTGAATCTGCCTGGCTGCACAATAAAGCTGAGCCTTGTGCTTAGAAAGCCAGTCCATTCCAAGAATAAGATCAATATCCGAGTCACCAAGGACCATTGGAGAAGCCAGAAACTTGAAATCACCCATCATGATAGAAATATCCGGAACCATCATGCTAGAACTCAGATGCTTAGCCGGGGAAACAACTTGCAAAACTCTAGGTAATGCCTTGGTACCAAAATTGTTCTCCGATGCAAAAGGGAATGACATGAAAGAATGCGATGCACCAGAGTCAAAAAGTACTTTAGCTGGAATGTAGTTAACAGGAAGGTTACCCATGATGACATCTGACGAGTCCTCTGCCTGAGCTGCATTCATCAAGTTGACCTTGGCGTGCTTGGGGTTATGCTTGACCACAGCTGTACTTGCCGATCTCACAGGAGGAGGAGGGAGACGCCTCTGATTGAAGCATTTGTTGGCATAGTGACCCTTCTGTTGGCACTTGTTGCACGTGACCTCCGAGAGCGGACGGTGATACGGAGCACTTGATCTCTGAGCTTGAGACGAAGTCTTGTTCTGAAAGCCAGGGTTGGGTGGGTGGGAAGATCCACTGCCACCTTTGCTCTTCTGCTGATAAGGCTGACGGAACGGAGGAGGAGGAAGCCAATACTTCTGCTGCTTAGCCACTTGAGTTGAGGAAGAAGTATTAGCATCTCTGACTCGCTTCTTGGAAGCATCGCACTTCAGTTGAGCAGTCTCTTGCTTCATTGCCATGTTGTAAAACTCATCGTACCTCTTGGGCTCAAAGAGGACGAGAGCTAGCTGGATTTCTTCTCTGAGACCACCCCTAAACTGGTATATCATGCTCTTCTCGTCAGGGACGTCTTGCTTAGCAAAACGGGCGAGCTTCTGAAACATCTTGTTGTACTCATAAACAGACATAGTGCCTTGCTTCAGGTTGCGGAATTCCTCACGCTTGCTTTCAACCACGCTCTGAGGAATATGATGAGCTTTGAAGTCTTGACGGAATTCATCCTAGGTAATCACATGGCCTCCTCTAGAATCTTTGTACTGCTGAAACCATTCTGCAGCTTGGTCTTTGAGTTGGAAGGAGGCGAACTTGACAAATTCCTCAGGCCTGACGTTACTGCACTCAAAATGCTTGTATATGTCCACGAGCCAATCATCAGCGTCTGTTGCCTCAACACAATTGATGAAGGTCTTTGGCTGGTTAGCAAGGAACTGGTTGAGTGTAGCAAACTGATTCTGATTGTTGCCATGACCCTGGTTCCCTTGGTTGCGCTCTTGAAGAAGTTGCATGATCAGCTACGTGTTTGCATTGGTAGAGGCCATCACAGCTTGACATGCCTCCGGAGGTGGAGGTGGAGGTGGCGGATCAAGATTCGGAGTCGTGCGCGTTGGAGGAGCCATCCTGAAGAGGTTGACATCCATTAGCACATTGACAGACAAATATTGAAGCTGAATCAAACGGGTTGAAATTGCAACATATAGTTTTCACATCCGAACAAAATGAACGAATGCATTCCAATTGAAATGGTCACATATCCATAAATTGAGAAGCCACTTAGAATTGAGGTAGAAGAAAAACAACAGGGTACGGAACAAGAACGAATACTTGGTGAGGATTACCCAATCCCAAACCAAATATCCGCGGAAGAAGAACTAGAGCTACAAGAATTCCCACCTATGAAACTCCCGAACCTTTCCGGTTATGCAATCAGGTGTTGGGGATACAGGGGAAGCATAATATCTCACCCAAATCTAGCAAATCCTACATCCAGCTATATACATCCTTCAACACATAACCGAGAAAAACTTCGGAAATCATGTACCTCAACCTTCGAAAAGCATCCGTTATACGAGTTATGGCAATACTCCCGAACTCCCGCCCCAGTACTGGGTGGCGTCGAGGTTATCTCACCAACAACTGCATAAAAGAGATTTTCGATGTCGGCGAAACTCAGGTATTCCAGAATCTCAACGATAAAATTGTGACGACAACACCTCGGAGCTCAACTCCTCGGGACACTGCCACAACCCCTAAATGACAGGAGGAACCAAGAACAATGTTCTCGTCACAAATCGATCGGAACGATTCCAAGATACCCGCGTGATCCTAAAAAAAATTAGTGAAATTTGAGAAGAGAAGATTCAAAACTCTATGTCAGGATGCCTTACCAGAGCGATGAAGGGACTGGGGAGTAAAAAGAATTCCTAACTCTCCGATATATATAATTCCTAAATGACTCAAAACATTTTTCTAGACTCAACAACACCAACGATTCGATCAAGCAGGGGGCTCCTAAGGTCGGGGAAGGCTCTGATTACCAACTTGTAACGCCCTCGATGCGGCTATATCTCCTACGTGTCGAAGCACGACTTAGAGGCATAACCGCATTGAAAGCAATGTCGCAAGTAAGGTAATCTTCACAACAACCCATGTAAATAGATAAAAGGGGAAAAGGTACATAGTTGGCTTACACTCGCCACGTCACACAAATACATGAATAACATTACAATCATCTAATACACTCATGGTCCAACTACGGCACCAAAATAGAGATCAACCCCCACATGGGACACGGTCCCCGATCTCCCCAACTGGGCACCACTAGTGATCATCTGGGAAAGACACATAGTAACGACGAGAGTCTTCATCGAACTCCCACTTGAGCTCAAGCGCATCATCTAGAACGGTATCATCGGTCCCTGCATCTGGTTTTGGTAGTAAATTGTGAGTCACGGGGACTCAGCAATCTCGCACCCTCACGATCAAGACTATTTAAGCTTATAGGTAAAACAAGGTATGATGTGGAGCTGCAGCAAGCGACTAGCATATATGGTGGCTAACATACGCAAGTGAGAGCGAGAAGAGAAGGAAAAAGCACGGTCGAACAACTATGATCAAGAAGTGATCCTAAATCAACCTACGTCAAGCATTACTCCAACACCGTGTTCACTTCCCGGACTCCGCCGAGAAGATACCATCACGGTTACACACGCGGTTGATTCATTTTAATTAAGTTAAGTTTCATATTATCTACAACCGAACATTAACAAATTCCCATCTGCCCATAACCGCGGGCACGGCTTTCGAAAGTTCAAATCCCTGCAGGGGAGTCCCAACTTAGCCCAACACAAGCTCTCACGGTCAACGAAGGACATTCCTTCTCCCGAGACATTCCGATCAGACTCGGCATCTCGGTTTTACAAGACATCCTCGACAATGGTAAAACAAGTCCAGCAACACCGCCCGAATGTGCCGACAAATCCCGATAGGAGCTGCACATATCTCGTTCTCAGGGCACACTCAGATGAGACTAGATACGAGTAAAACCAACCCTCAAGTTTCCCCGAGGTGGCCCCGCAGGCAGCTCAGTCATACCAACACTCAGAGGAGCACTGGCCCAGGGAGGTTTAAATAAAGATGACCCTTGGGCTCCAGAAACCCAAGGGAAAAAGAGGCTAGGTGGCAAATGGTAAAACCAAGGTTGGGCATTGCTGGAGGAGTTTTATTCAAGGCGAACTGTCAAGGGGTTCCCATTATAACCCAACCGCGTAAGGAACGCAAAATCCGGGAACATAACACCGATATGACGGAAACTAGGGCGGCAAGAGTGGAACAAACACTAGGTAAAAGGCCGAGCCTTCCACCCTTTACCAGGTATATAGATGCATTAAGATAACAAGATAATATAGTGATATCCCAACAATAAACAATGTTCCAACAAGGAACGATCTCAAATCTTCACCTGCAACTAGCAACGCTATAAGAGGGGCTGAGCAAAGCGGTAACATAGCCAATCAAGGGTTTGCTAGGACAAGGTGGGTTAGAGGTTTGACATGGCAATTTGTGAGGCATGATAAGCAAGTGGTAGGTATTGTAGCATAGGCATAGCAAAAGAGCGAGCATCTAGCAAGCAAAGATAGAGGTGATTTCGAGGGTATGATCATCTTGCCTGCAAAGTTGTCAGAGTTGACTTGATCCTCATAAGTGAACTCAACGGGCTCCTCGTTCGCGAACTCGTCTCCCAGCTCTACCCAAACAAGAACAACAAGCAAATGGAACACAATCAACCACGTGCAATGCTCAAACAACATGATGCAACCATGGTATGATATGCGGGATGCGGTATGTGATGCATATGCAAGATTTGACAAGGAATGATTGAACCTGGCCTCAAATTGGAAATCCAAGAGTGCCACTGGAAAGTTGAGGTGATTTCGGTTGAAACCGATATAAAGATCACCGGAATCGGGTGCACGGTTTGGAAATGGCAAGCAAAACAAATATGGCACCGGACTGCGATAATCAGCAAGTAGCCATCTAAATGCATCAAGATAAATATTGTACAGCACTCAAACATGACAAAAAAATACATGGCAGTGATCCACTCATGATGCTTGACAAAAGATGAACACTGAGCTACGGCTAATTCATCTATTAACAGGTTCAAACAAGCATGGCAAAACTGCAAATGATAACAGGTTTCAGACTTAGTGAAATTAACACAAGTCTGGAATTTATCATCAGGAAGCACACTTTAGAGCATGAAAACTATATTCTACAGGAACTTAACATGGCAAAGCAAGACATGGCATGAAGCTACTCAAAGCACTTAACAGAAGTCCCTTAGTGATCTTGAGCCAAAAGGGATCAGAAAATACAATTGGAAGCATGTGAACATGGCAAAAACATGAACAGATCTCAGACTTAGTGAAAAACTGGAGCATGCAAAACAGTTAATGAGTAGGCATGTTTACGAGCTCGATACACTCACTACAGAGCATGGCATGACAAACTAAGCATACACCCATCAAGAATACATGGCATATAAGCTAGAAATGGCAAGAAAAACAACATAGCATGCACAGATCAATAGCAACATCCTCGGCAAAATCGCTTAAACATGTCAACAATCTGCCAGGATTCACGATATAGCAAAAGTAGAGCTTGATTGACTCAAGATAGGGTGCTCCATAAATGCAAACAAAGACATGGATGGTTAGAGCACCACAAGGTTAACAAAACATCCTTACTGATCATCCTCAAAAGAGGCATGGATCACTAGGAAACAACATGAACATATGGCATACCGACAAAAACAGAACAAGGACTTAGTGAAATTCTAAGTCCCTGAAATCAGCATTACCGATTACACTACTTTGCAAGCTTGTGCTAGTCATCACACATATCACAAAAATACATGGTAAGCACCTCTGTAAATATGGCATGACATATAACAAAACACATGTAGAGCTCACGAGCATAGCATGCACACATTAAACATGGAAAAAATGACAAATATCTATTTGATGAAACGGATCTGACAAATTCACCACATAGCCGTCTTCCAACATCATTTCGGGCATCAAGATGAGCTCAAATGAAAATGATGCAATGAGATGAAATGATGTACTCGTCGAGGCGAACATTTTGATATGCTACACGCACAAATCGGAGCTACGGATGCAGAGATACGACATGATGAAGATTGCTAAAAAATTAGGGTTTCGGGGATCAAAAGTCAACCGTCTCAAATAGATCTCAGATCCGGCGCGCGGTACTGTAGCAGTTCGTAACCCGAGTTCGCCGGAGATGGCCGCGGCGGTGGCCGGACTTGCCGATGTCGCCGGAGGAAGATGGCGCGGATCCGGCCGGTGGGGACGCCGGAGTGGCGCGGGAGGACGGCGGAGGTGGCCGACTCGGTCGCAGGCGCGGCTCGTCGGAGTGGCGATGGCGGGCGGCAAGCTCAGGCAGCGGCCCTGGCCGGAGTCGAGCGGTGGCCGGCGTGGAGTCCGGGCGGCGGCGCGGCGGCGCCAGGCGACGGGAAGGAGGCGGCGGCGTCGGGCGCGAGGGCGCGGGCCTGGAGGGCCGCGCTCGGGCTTCCCGAGCCGGCGGCGGGGGAGATGCGGCCGGGCCAACCGCGTCATGACACGTGGCGGCGGGGGTATAAAACGGACGTGTCCGGTCCGATCCGGACGCGTCCGGCGATGGGAGGAGGAAGAAGCTAGGGTTAGGGGTGTTTTGACCCGAAATTTCGGGTCTAGTTTTATAGGTAGGAGGAGCTAGGAAGCTCCAAATGGAGTGCGGTTTTTGGCCACGCGATCGTGATCGGACGCTCTAGATGATGGAGAGGGTTTAGGTGGGTTTTGGGCCAAATTGGAAGGGTGTTGGGCTGCAACATAAATGAGGCCTTCTCGGTCCCTCGGTTAACCGTTGGAGTATCAAACGAAGTCCAAATGGCACGAAACTTGACAGGCGGTCTACCGGTAGTAAACCAAGGCCGCTTGGCAAGTCTCGGTCCAATCCGGAAATGTTTAACCCCCGCACACGAAAAGAGGTAGAAAGGACCACCGGAGGAGATAGGAGCGCCGGAATGCAAAACAGACAACAGAGAAAATGCTCGGATGCATGAGACGAACACGTATGCAAATGCAATGCACATGATGACATGATATGAGATGCATGACAAAGGCAACAACACACGGAGACAAAACCCGAACCTGAGGAAAATAAAATAACTTAGTGCCGCAAACGGCAAGAGTTGGGATACATATAAGGTAAATTACATCCGGGGTGTTACACTTGTGCATCTACTACAGGTTGACATGTATGCTTTCCTAAAAAATAAGGTTGACGCACATGCAATGCCGTGTCAACTTAGTCAACACACGAGAGCAGTGACTGTTGGATGTCCATCCAACGGCCGTCGTGCTTCTTCAATCTCTGCTCTTCCTGCTCCAGCCGCTCAAACAAGCGCCGGCGGGACTGCCTGCTCCCTCCTCCTGCGGCCGGCTATGCTGCCGCACAGGCCTCACTGCCCCATTGTTCTCCCATCGTTGGCCTAGCCATCCCTCTACTCACCCACACCTGATGTTATTCTCCAGCGATGGCAGATGAACCAGTAAACCCTCGCACTCCCCTCCGTGGGAAACAACTGCCAAGTCTTCCCTGGCTCCATGGCATTCCCTTCCTAGGCCTCGTCGTCGTCCACCGCCCTGGTGCTCTTGGCGCGGCGTGGTCAACGTGGTCAACGAACGACATGCATCGGAAATGGACTGTATGTGGAGAGGCTGACAGCTGGGTCCACAGCCGCACGCAAGGAAATGCCTCCTTATTACGCGCAAAATAATGATTCCTCCACCTGACAGCTGGGACCCATCAGAACGGCCTCTGTATTTTGTGAAAAAACGTTCCCCCGCTGACATGTCAGACCCACGAGCTATATCTTCGCACGCAAGGAAGTGCCTCGTTATTATGCACACAAAAAATGAATACTCCCCCTGCTAGCTGGGACACACCATAGTGGGAGGCTGACTTGTGGGCCTACTGAGATGACGGGGACGGAGGACTTTGTCAACTTAGTCAATATGAATGATTCTAGCTCCAGTGACCGTACGATGTCCATCCAACGGGCGTAGTGCTTCTTCAACCTCTGGTCTTCTTGCTCCAGCCGCCCAAACCAGCGTCGGCCGTGTCGCCTGCTCCTGCCTCCTGTGTCCGGCTGTGCTGCCACCGCTGGCCATGCCATCCCTCTATACTCGCCCACACCCCCTGTTATTCTCCAGCGACGACAGCCTCACACCGCAGCCGAACCAGTGAACCCTTGTACTCCTCTTCGCGTGGGCATCCACTGCCGCGTCTTCCCCAGCTCCACATCGTCCCCTTCCTAGGCCTCGCCGTCGTCCACCGCCTTGGTGCTCTCGGTGCGGCGTGGTCAATGTGGTCAACGAACGACTTCCATCGGAAGAGTACTATACGTGGAGAGGCTGACAGCTGGGTCCACGGCCGCAGCAAGGAAGTACCTCCTTATTACGCGCAAAATATTCCTCCACCTGACAGCAGGGACCCATCGGACGGGCCACCGTATTTTGCAAAAAAAATTGTTTCCCCCTGACTGCCGAGACCCACCAGCAACATCTTCGCACGCAAGGAAGTGCGTCCATATTACAGGCAAAAAATAATGATTTGCCCCTGACTGCTGGGACCCACCAGCTACATCTTCGCACGCAAGGAAGTGTCTGACAGTCGGGACCCACCTGGTCGAATCGTACGTAGTGTTGTCATTCTGGTCACGAATGTGTACGTACATATGATCGGTCTGTCTACAGGCTGTAGCGATGAACCGTGGCCATGTAAGGAAGGGCACGTGTCGTAGTAGATGCACGCACGTGTCGTAGTAGAGGCGCGCACGTAGCATGTACACATACGTATAGCGGCCAGGGTGCAAGAAAGTAAATATGGCCACGTACGTATATACGGGCGGGGTCTCGAACGCCTACTCACGCATATGTATGGCCAGGGTTCCTGTACATGGCTGGGTCAGAACTGAGAAATTGCGTTGTCGTCATGTTCATGGGGAGGCAACGGAATGTGTCGTGTTCATCGGGAGGCAACGGAACGCGTGTTGTTCATCGGGAGCCAACCGGCTTGGATGGAACAGCTGACGGAAACGAGGCCTGGCGTACCGCCGAACGGAGGAAACGGCCTTGTGTTCGACCGGCCACAGTCGAAACGGGGTCATGTTCATCGGGAGGGGTCTGGCGTACCGGAAAACGGAGGAAACATACCTCCTACGGTGGAAACGGGGTCTTGTTGATCGTGAGGGGTGTGGCGTACCGCAAAACGGAGGAAACATACTTGTGTTGGAGCGCTACAGTCGAAACGAGGGTCCTGTTCATCGGGAGGGGTGTGGCGTACTCCAAAACAGGACTCCACGGGATATTGTTCATCTCCACCGTCGACTGCCTCCATGGGCTACTGTTCATCCACCGTCGACTGCCTCCACGGGCTACTGTTCATCCACCGTCGACCTACACCAGCCTCCACCTGTGATTGTTCATCCACGGGCTCCTGTTCATCCAGCCTCCACCGCGCGCTCCTCCACCGGCTACTGTTCAACCAGCCCTCTCCACGGGGTCCTGTTCAACCACCCCTCCACGGGCTACTATTCATCCAGCCCTCCACCGGCTACTATTCAACCAGCCCTCCACGGGGTCTCGTTCATCCACCGGCTCGATCGGGGTACTGTTCATCCAGCGGCAACGGCCTTGATGACCCACAAGTATAGGGGATCTATCGAAGTCCTTCCAATTAGTAAGAGTGTCGAACCCAACGAGGAGTAGAAGGAAATGATAAGCAATTTTTACTAAGGTATTCTCTGCAAGCACTGAAATTATCGGTAACAGATAGTTTTGTGATAAGGTAATTTGTAACGGGTAACAAGTAATGAAAGTATATAAGGTGCAGCAAGATGGCCCAATACTTTTTGTAGCAAAGGACAAGCCTGGACAAACTACTATATAAAGGAAAACGCTCCCGAGGACACATGGGAATTATCATCAAGCTAGTTTTCATCACGCTCATATGATTCGCATTCGGTACTTTGATAATTTGATATGTGGGTGGACCGGTGCTTGGGTACTGTCCTTCCTTGGACAAGCATCCCACTTATGATTAACCCCTATTACAAGCATCCGCAACTACAAAAGAAGTATTAAGGTAAACCTAACCATAGCATGAAACATATGGATCCAAATCAGCCCCTTATGAAGCAACTCAAAAACTAGGGTTTAAGCTTCTGTCACTCTAGCAACCCATCATCTACTTATCACTTCCCAATACCCTCCTCTAGGCCCAAAAAATGGTGAAGTGTCATGCAGTCGACGTTCACATGAGACCACTAGAGGAAAGACAACATACATCTCATCAAAATATCGAACGAATACCAAATTCACATGACTACTTATAGCAAGACTTCTCCCATGCCCTCAGGAACAAACATAACTACTCACAAAGCATATTCATGTTCATAATCACAGGGGTATTAATATGCACAATGGATATGAACATATGATCTTCCACCAAGTAAACCAACTAGCATCAACTACAAGGAGTAATCAACACTACTAGCAACCCACAGGTACCAATCTGAGGTTTGGATACAAAGATTGGATACAAGAGATGAACTAGGGTTTGAGATGAGATGGTGCTGGTGAAGATGTTGATGGAGATTGACCCCCTCCCGATGAGAGGATCGATGGTGATGACGATGGTGATGATTTCCCCCTCCCGGAGGGAAGTTTCCTCGGCAGAACAGCTCCGTCGTAGCCCTAGATTGGTTCCGCCAAGGTTCCGCCTCGTGGCGGTGGAGTTTCATCTTGTGAGCTAGCTTATGATTTTTTTCTCCACGAAAGACCTCATATAGCAGAAGATGGGCATCAGAGGGTTTCCAGAGGGCCCACGAGGCAGGGGGCACGCCCGGGGGGGTAGGGCACGCCCCCCACCCTCATGGACGGTGGGTGGCCCCCCTCTGGTACTTCTTTCGCCCAATATTTTTTATATATTCTGAAACGTGCTCCCATGAAGTTTCAGGACTTTTTGAGTTGTGCAGAATAGGTCTCTAATATTTGCTCCTTTTCCATCCCAAAATTCCAGCTGTCGGCATTCCCTCTCTTCATGTAAACCTTATAAAATAAGAGAGAATAGGCATAAGTATTGTGACATAATGTGTAATAACAGCCCATAATGCAATAAATATCAATATAAAAGCATGATGCAAAATGGACGTATCAACTCCCCCAAGCTTAGACCTCGCTTGTCCTCAAGCGGAAGCCGATATCAAAAAATATGTCCTCATGTTTAGAGATGGAGGTGTCAATAAAATAAAATACGGACATGAGGGTATCATGACAATTCTTAGAACAGCAACATATACATATATTGTCATGTGATCTCTTATGCTAAAGTAACAATTCATTCACAGTTTCAAGTATGAATCAGAAACTTCATTGAAGACTAACAAGCTATAATCTCAGTCATTGAAGCAATTGCAATTTATCATAACATAGGAAAGAGTCAATAAGAGCTTTTCAGCAAGTCCACATACTAAACTATCATTTAGTCTTTCACAATTGCTAACACTCACACAATATTTATGGGTATGAAGTTTTAATCGGACACAGAGAAAGATAGGGGCTTATAGTATTGCCTCCCAACCTTTTACCTCAAGGGTAATGTCAACAATAATAGTTCATGCAAACTCACATCCAATTAGCTATATATATCTGGATCTTTCCAACACATTGTGTTTGCCAAGGATAAAATGTAAAAAGGAAAGGTGAATATCACCATGACTCTTGTATGAATTATAAGACAAGAATAAAAGATAGGCCCTTCGCATAGGGAAGCAGAGGTTGTCATGTGCTTTTATGGTTGGATGCACGAAATCTTAATGCAAAAGAATGTCATTTTACATTGCCACTTGTTATATGGACCTTTATTATGCAGTCCATCACTTTTATTTCTTCCACATCACAAGATCGTATAAAGCTTATTTTCTTCGTACTAATAAATCATACATATTTAGAGAGCATTTTTTATTGCTTGCAACGATGACAACTTACTTGAAAGATCTTACTCAATCCATAGGTAGATATGGTGGACTCTCATGGCAAAACCGGGTTTAGGGATATTTGGAAGCACAAGTAGTATCTCTACTTGGTGCAAAGAATTTGGCTAGCATGAGAGGGAAAGGCAAGCTCAACATGTTGGATGATCCATGACAATATAATTTATTTCAGATGTAAGAAAACATAACCCATTACGTTGTCTTCCTTGTCCAACGTCAACTCTTTAGCATGTCATATTTTAATGAGTGCTCACAATCATAAAAGATGTCCAAGATAGTATATTTATATGTGAGAACCTCTCTTTCTTTATTACTTCCTATTAATTGCAATGATGACCAAAACTATGCTTGTCAACTTTCAACAACTTTTATTCATCATACTCTTTATATGTGAAGTCATTACTCTCCATAAGATCCATATGATCCATTTATTTCTTTTTATTCTTTCTCTTTTATTTTATTCCCTCAAGGTCATAGCAAGATAATCAAGCCCTTGACTCAACACTAATCTTTATTATATATAGCTCACGGACTCGGTTACATAGAAGGATCATAAAGCAAAACTCAAAATTAGATCATATTAAAACTTTATTCTACTAATCAAGATATTACCAAAAGGATCGAACTAAGAAAAATGGTAAAGATAAAGGTGTCATGGTGATACAATACCGGGGCACTCCCCCAAGCCTGGCAGTTGCCAAGGGGAGTCCCATACCCATGTGATTATGTCTCTTTCTTCGGGGGTGGTGACGTGATATTCTTGGCGATGATGCCCCTCAGGATACGATTCTCTTCCTCAAGCTTATTGACTTGCTGCTTGAGGTCCATTATTTCCTTACGGAGCTTGCCCGTGACGGCTAAAGCTCCTTTCACCCAAGGATGTTGCATAGCTATGGGAGAACAAGTAACACTCTTTTTCATATTTTCATAAGAAAGAAATCTAACATTGGAAGGGATGACCGTGTTTGGAATAGCTGAGCTCTGTAGTTCCCCCATTGTGAATCCGGCTCGGAAACGAGAAGTAACTTATTTATCCTCCTCCATAGCATCTATCCTTTTCAAGTCAGCCTTCGTCTCTTCTTCAGTTGATGGCCCAAAGTGCTCAGCATCGCTGTTTGCTCTTGGCCCCGATATCGGATGAGGCACCCGACTCTCCCCGACTGACTCTTGAGAAGACACCTTGCTCTAGATCTGCAGTAGAAACAGCTCGAAACAAAAATAGAAGATATTTGCGTGATGCGGTGGTCAAAACCTTCGGGAGATTATATAATGAATTTTTACCGACCAAAAGAAGTATCATGCAAGAAAACGGGGTCTGGAAGGCACACGAGGCAGGGGGCTCGTGTCCTTCCCGGACTACTTCTTATTTTCCTATTTTCTTAAATATTCCAAAACGGAGAAAATTTGCTATTAGAACTGTTTTGGAGTCGGTTTACTTACCGTACCTCATACCTATTCCTTTTAAGAGTCTGAAACGTTCTGGAAAGTGTCCTTTATGTATTCCTCCGGGGTTACGGTTTCGATAACATTAGTTTCAACATTTATAGGATTACCTGAGATATAATGTTTGATTCTTTGACCGTTAACCACCCTCGGATTTGTGCCTTCGAAGTTGTTGATTTTTATGGCACTGGAATGATAGACCTCCTCGATAATGTAAGGACCTTCCCGTTTTGAGAGGAGTTTGCCTGCAAAAAAATCTTAAATGAGAGTTGTATAGCAAAACATAATCACCTACATTAAACTCACACTTTTGTATCCTTCTGTCATGCCATCTTTTAACTTTTTCTTTAAACAGTTTGGCATTCTCATATGGCTGGGTTCTCCATTCATCAAGTGAGCTAATGTCAAATAACCTCTTCTCACCGGCAAGTTTGAAATCATAATTGAGCTTTTTTAATGGCCCAATATGCCTTATGTTCTAGTTCAAGAGGTAAGTGACATGCTTTTCCATAAACCATTTTATACAGAGACATACCCATAGGATTTTTATATGCAGTTCTGTAAGCCCATAATGCATCATCAAGTTTCTTGGACCAATTCTTTCTAGATCTATTAACAGTCTTTTGTAAAATTAATTTAATCTCTCTATTACTCAATTCTACTTGACCACTGGACTGTGGATGATATGGAGATGCAATTCTATGATTAACATCATACTTAGCAAGCATTTATGAAAAGCACCATGAATAAAATGTGAACCACCATCAGTCATTAAGTATCTAGGGACTCCAAACCTCAGAAAAATAACTTCTTTAAGCATCTTAATAGAGGTGTTATGATCAGCACTACTAGTTGGAATAGCTTCTACCCACTTAGTAACGTAATCAACAGCAACTAAAATATGTGTATACCCATTAGAGGAAGGAAACGGTCCCGTATAATCAAAGTCCCAAACATCAAATGATTCAATAACAAGTGAATAATTCATAGGCATTTCGTGACGTCTACTAATATTACCAATTCTTTGACATTCATCACAAGACAAGACAAACTTACGGGCATCCTTGAAGAGAGTAGGCCAATAAAAACCGGATTGCAATACCTTATGTGCAGTTCTATCTCCAGCATGGTGTCCTCCATATGCCTCGGAGTGACACTTGCGTAGGATCTGTTCCTGTTCATCCTCGGGTACACAATGTCTAATAACACCATCTACTCCTTCTTTATAAAGATGTGGGTCATCCCAAAAGTAATGTCTTAAATCATAGAAGAACTTTTTCTTTTGTTGGTATGTGAAATTAGGTGGTATAAATTTAGCAACAATATAATTAGCATAATCAGCATACCATGGAGCAGTACGAGAAGCATTTATGACAGCTAATTGTTCATCACGAAAGCTATCATAAATAGGTAGTGGGTCATCAAGAACATTCTCTAACCTAGACAAGTTGTCTGCAACGGGGTTCTCACCTCCCTTTCTATCAATAATATGCAAATCAAATTCTTGTAGCAAGAGAACCCATCTAATAAGTCTAGGTTTAGCATGTTTCTTTTCCATAAGATATTTAATAGCAGCATGATCAGTGTGAATAGTTACTTTAGAATCAACAATATAAGGTCTGAACTTATCACAAGCAAATACAATTGCTAAAAATTCCTTTTCAGTAGTAATAATTTCTTTGGGCACTGTCTAGAGTCTTACTAGCATATTGGATAACATTTAATTTCTTATCAACTCTTTTTCCTAGAACAGCCCCTATAGCATAATCACTAGCATCACACATAATTTCAAATGGTAAATTCCAATCAGGTGGCTGAACAATAGGTGCAGAAATCAAAGCTTTCTTAAGTATTTCAAATGCCTCTACACAATCATCATCAAAGACAAATGGAACATCTTTTTGTGAGAGATTAGTAAGAGGCCTAGAAATTTTAGAGAAGTCCTTAATGAACCTCCTATAAAAACTAGCATGACCAAGGAAACTTCTTATACCTTTAATGTCCTTAGGACATGGCATCTTTTCAATAGCATCAACCTTAGCTTTCTCAACTTCAATACCTATTTCAGAAATTTTATGCCCCGAGACAATACCTTCATTAACCATAAAGTGGCACTTCTCCCAATTCAAGACAAGATTAGTTTCTTCACATCTCTGCAAAACTCGATCAAGGTTGCTTAAGCAATCATCAAAAGAAGTTCCATAAATGGAGAAATCATCCATGAATACCTCAACAATCTTTTCACAAAAGTTAGAGAATATAGCAGTCATACATCTTTGAAAGGTAGCAGGTGCATTACATAAACCAAAAGGCATACATCTATAAGCAAAGGTACCAAAAGGGAAAGTAAAAGTGGTCTTTTCTTGATCCTCTTTTGACACAGGTATTTGAGAGAAACCAGAATAACCATCTAGAAAGCAAAAATGTGTATGTTTGGATAATCTTTCTAGCATTTGATTAATAAAGGGTAAAGGGTAATGATCCTTTTTAGTAGCTTTATTTAATTTGCAGAAATCAATTACCATTCTATAACCTGTAACAATTCTTTGTGGAATCAATTCATATTTATCATTAGGAACAACAGTAATACCTCCCTTCTTACGGACACAATGGACAGGACTTACCCACTGACTATCAGCAACGGGATAAATTATAGATGCCTCCAGAAGCTTTAGTATTTCTTTTCTTACCACTTCTTTCATCTTAGGATTTAACCATCGTTGGTGATCAACAACCGGTTTAGCATCTTTCTCCAATTTTATTTTGTGCTGGCATAGAGTGGGACTAATGCCCTTAAGATCATCAAGAGTATATCCAATAGCAGCACAGTGCTTCTTCAGAGTTTTCAATAATTTCTTTTCTTCATGCTCTCAAAGGTTAGCACTAATAATAACAGGATATATCTCTTTCTCATCAAGATAGGCATATTTAAGAGTATCAGGTAAAGGTTTAAGCTCAAACACGGGATCACCCTTGGGTGGAGGAGGATCCCCTAGGATTTCAACAAGCAAGTTGTGTTTTAAAATAGGTCCCTGTTTAAAGAATACTTCATCTATTTCCCTTCTTTCATTCATAAACATATCATTTTCATGGTCTAGCAAATATTGTTCTAAAGGATCATTAGGAGGCACGGCAATAGAAGCAAGACCAATAATTTCATCTTTACTAGGAAATTCTTTATCATGGGGTTGTCTACGAAATTTAGCAAAATTAAACTCATGAGACATATCCCCCAAACCAATAGTGACAACATCCTTTTTGCAGTCTATCTTAGCATTAACAGTATTCAAGAAGGGTCTACCAAACATAATGGGACAAAAGTCATCTTGTGGGGAACCAAGAACAAGAAAATCAGCATGATATTTAACTTTCCCACACAAGACTTCAACATCTCTAACAATCCCAACTGGTGAAATAGTGTCTCTATTGGCAAGCTTAATTGTGACATCAATTTCCTCTATCAGCAGGTGCAATATCATGCATAATTTCTTTATATAAGGAATGAGGTATTGCACTTGCACTAGCACCCATATCACATAAGCCATGATAGCAATGATCTCCTATTTTAACAGAAATAACAAGCATGCCTACAACAAGTCTATGTTTATTTTAGTGTCAGGTCTAGCAATTCTAGCAGCTTCATCATAGAAGTAAATAACATGCCCCTCAATATTATCGGCCAAGAGATCTTTAACCATAGCAATACTAGGTTCAACTTTAATTTGCTCAGAGGGTGTAGGTGTTCTAGTATTACTCTTATGAACCATAGTTGAAGCTTTAGCATGATCCTTTATTCTAACAGGGAAAGGTGGTTTCTCAATATAAGCAGTGGGAACAATAGAATCATTATAAGTGATAGTCTTTTCTTCAACTTTGATAGGTGCAACTGATTATATTTAAACCACTTCTCCTTAGGGAGATCAACATGAGTAGCAAAGGATTCAGAGAAAGAAGCTACTATCTCAGAGTCAAATCCATATTTAGTGCTAAATTCACGGAAAGCATTGGTATCCATAAAAGACTTAACACAATCAAACTTAGGTTGTTATACTTGACTCCTTACCTTCCTCGAGATCCCAATCTTCAGAGTTGCGTTTAATTCTTTCCAATAAATCCCATTTGAATTCAATAGTCTTCATCATAAAAGAGCCAGTACAAGAAGTATCGAGCATGGAGCGATTATCGAGAGAAAGCCGAGCATAAAAATTTTGAATAATAATTTCTCTTGGGAGCTCATGATTGGGGTATGAATATAACATTGACTTAAGCCTCCCCCAAGCTTGACGATGCTTTCTCCTTCGCGAGGCCAAAAATTATATATATAATTACGATCACGATGAACAAGATGCATATGATAAAACTTCTGATGAAATTCCAATTTCAATAGGTTGTAGTTCCATGATCCCATATCATCACATAGCCTAAACCATGTCAATGCCTTTCCCTTCAAAGATAAAGGGAATACCTTCTTCTTGATAACATCCTCGGGCATACCTGCAAGCTTAAATAATCCACAAACTTCATCCACATAGATTAGGTGCAAATCAGGATGCAACATTCCATCTCCTGTAAAAGGATTAGCAATCAGTTTCTCTATCATACCTGAAGGAATTTCAAAGTAAACATTTTCAGTAGGTTCAATAGGTCGAGGAGCAACTCTTTGCTCTACTGGTCAGGGTGAAGATACCTCGAATAGGCCCCTCAAAGGATTATGTTCCATAGTAACAAGTGACAGTAAATTTCAGCACACTATATAAATCTGTCCTTACCAAATTCCACCTACCAAAGGCGCTTCACTCCCCAACAATAGCGCCAGAAAAGAGTCTTGATGACCCACAAGTATAGGGTATCTATCGTAGTCCTATCGATAAGTAAGAGTGTCGAACCCAACGAGGAGCAGAAGGAAATGATAAGCAGTTTTCAGTAAGGTATTCTCTGCAAGCACTGAAATTATCGGTAACAGATAGTTGTGTGATAAGGTAATTTGAACGGGTAACAAGTAATGAAAGTAAATAAGGTGCAGCAAGATGGCCCAATCCTTTTTTAGCAAAGGAAAAGCCTGGACAAACTCTTATATAAAGAAAAACGCTCCCGAGGACACATGGGAATTATCGTCAAGCTAGTTTTCATCACGCTCATATGATTCGCGTTCAGTACTTTGATAATTTGATATGTGGGTGGACCGGTGCTTGTATGTGGGTGGACCGGTGCTGGGTACTGTCCTTCCTTGGACAGCATCCACTTATGATTAACCCCTATTGCAAGCATCCACAACTTACAACAGAAGTATTAAGGTAAACCTAACACAACATGAAACATATGGATCCAAATCAGCCCCTTACGAAGCAACACATAAACTAGGGTTTAAACTTCTGTCACTCTAGCAACCCATCATCTACTTATTACTTCCCAATGCCTCCCTCTAGGCCCAAACAATGGTGAAGTTGTCATGTAGTCGATGTTCACATGACACCACTAGAGGAATGACAACATACATCTCATCAAAATATCGAACGAATACCAAATTCACATGACTACTTATAGAAAGACTTCTCCCATGTCCTCAGGAACAAACGTAACTACTCAAAAATCATATTCATGTTCATAATCAGAGGGGTATTAATATCATAATGGATCTGAACATATGATCTTCCACCAAGTAAACCAACTAGCATCAACTACAAGGAGTAATCAACACTACTAGCAACCCACGGTACCAATCTGAGGCTTTGGGACAAAGATTGGATACAAGAGATGAACTAGGGTTTGAGATGAGATGGTGCTGGTGAAGATGTTGATGGAGATTGACCCCCTCCTAATGAGAGGATCGATGGTGATGACGATGGTGATGATTTCCCCCTCCGGGAGGGAAGTTTCTCCGGCAGAATAGCTCCGTCGGAGCCCTAGATTGGTTCCGCCAAGGTTCTGCCTCGTGACGGTGGAGTTTCGTCCCGTGAGCTAGCTTATGATTTTTTTCCTCCATGAAAGACCTCATATAGCAGAAGATGGGCATCAGAGGGTTGCCAGAGGGCCCACGAGGTAGGTGGCGCGCCCCCCACCCTCGTGGACGGTGGGTGGCCCCCTCTGGTACTTCTTTCTCCCAATATTTTTTATATATTCCTTAACGTGCTCTCGTGAAGTTTCAGGACTTTTGGAGTTATGCAGAATAGGTCTCTAATATTTTCTCCTTCTCCAGCCCAGAATTCCAGCTGCGGCATTCTCCCTCTTCATGTAAACCTTATAAAATAAGAGAGAATAGCCATAAGTATTGTGACCTAATATAATAACAGCCCATAATGCAATAAATATCGATATAAAAGCATGATGCAAAATAGACGTATCAGGCCTCTACTACCATGGGGTCATGTTCATCCAACCCCCACCAGGAACTGTTCCTCCAGACCCCTCTAACAACACTCACTGTTCATCCAGAGGCAGCATCGATCAGCTTTAGTTAGCAGCAGTAGTGAAGGAATCACTTGGGTTCAGTTAACAGCAAGGGAACGATTGATCGCTCGAGTTCATTAACGCGTAGCCTACAGTGAAATCGCTCGGGTTCAGTTAGAGCCCAACGCCTCGCTCGGGTTTAGTTAGAGCCCAACGCCTCGCTCGGGTTTAGTTAGAGCCCAACGCCTCGCACACACATGCGTACGTACAAGAGAAACATGCATCGCTCGGCCCTGACCACCCACCGTAACCGAGAACTCCCCGATATATTACTCGCCCTCGCTTCTACCACGGTTTTTTCCATCATGGACGGCCCAAAAAATGTCATGCAGCTGCGTCTCCGGCCCGCCCAGGACGAAAAGCCCATTTTCTGTCATGTTTTTTGTCATAGAAGTAGGACCCCACCACCTCTATGATGATACCGGGTTTTGTCATAATTATCGTCATAGAAGTGTCATAAGTATGACAAGAAAAAAATTCGTTCGGCCCAAAATGTCATGGATGTGTCTTTTTTTGTAGTGCATGCTCTTTTCATCAGGAACGTCCTGCCTTGCGAAGCGAGCAAGCTTCTGAAACTGCATGTTGTATTGATACACGAACATGCTTCCTTGCTTGAGATTGCGAAATTCCTCACGCTTGCTCTCGACAACACTTGTTGGAATGTGATGAGCTCGAAAGTCCCGGCATAAGTCAGTCCAGGTAATCACTCGACCCCCTCTGGAATCTTTGTACTGCAGATACCAATCTGCTTCTTGGTCCTTGAGTTGAAAAGAAGCGAACTTGACGTAGTCCTCGGGCCTGACATTGATGCATTCAAAATGCTTGTTGATGTCCACGAGCCAATCATCGGCGTCCATGGCCTCGGCACAAGCGCTGAAAGACTTTGGCTGATTTGCAAGAAACTGGTTGAGGGTAGCAAACTGAGGCTGATTATTGAATTGCCCTTGACCCTGGTTTCCTTGATTGCCTTGGCCTTGGTTGCGCTCTTGCAAGAGCTGCAAAAGCATCTGAGTATTGGCGTTGGTGGCCGCCATCACAGCTTGCCATGCCTCCAGAGGCGGAGGGTTCGACTGATCTCCATCGGTACACTGCGGATTCAGACGCGTTGGAGGAGCCATTCTGAAGAAGGTGACATCCGTTAGACTATGATAGACAAGCTGAATCAACGGAGAGATATGTGCAAAGAAGTCTTCACAATAAACATTCGAACAAAGATTGAACGAATGCATTCCAAAGTTAACATTACACGACCATTAAGGTGAGAAGCCACTCAGACAAGGTTGATGAATGAAACGACAAGGTACGACTGGAACAAATAAATGGTAAGGATTTCCCAATCCCATACCAATTATCTGTTAGAAGAATAACTAAGAGCTACTTGAATTCCCACCTATTAACTCCTGAAACTTTCTGGTTATGCAATCTGGTGTTGGTGATACAGGAGGCACAATATATATCACACAACTAACAAGCCCTACGCTCCAACTGTATCCATCTGTCAACACATAACCAAGAAAACTCCGAAAATCGTGTACCTCGACCTTCAAAAAGCATCTAATATACGAGCTGTGGCAATACTCCCGAACTCCCTCCCCAGTACTGGGTGGCATTGAGGTTATCTCACTACTAACTGCATATAAGAGATTTTCGATGTCGGCGAGCTTAGGTATACCAGAACTGCGATGATAAAATTGTGATGACAACACCTTGGAGCTCAACTCCCCGACACTGCCACAACCCCTAAATGTCAGGAGGCACCAAGAACAATGTTCTCGTCACAACAATATCGGAACGATCCCAAGATACCCATGTGATCCTATTTTTTTAGTGAAAATGAGGAGAGGAAAGTCAAAACATCTACGTCGGGAGTCCTTACCAGAGAGACGAAGGGGCAGAGGAATAAAAGGACACTGGTACAATGACGTCCTAAACAAACGGTTTAAAACCCCTTTGCAGGACAGCATTTGGAACCGTCGCCAAGTGAGTGCGGGCGATAGGGGGGTCCTTCCCACACGACCCAGAAATCATCGAGAATAGGCCCTCCTGGGACCCAGGCTGGGGCCGTGTGCGATCGGGCGAGGCATGGAAACCCAATCATTTCCATAGGTATGTACATCCCACATGGTGAATCCCAGAAATCATTTCCGTAGGTATGTACATCCCATACGGTGAATCCCAGAAATCATTTCCGTAGGTATGTACATCCCACACGGTGAATCCCAGAAATCATTTCCGTAGGTATGTACATCCCACATGGTGAATCCCAGGAATCATTTCCGTAGGTATGTACATCCCACACAGTGAATCCCAGAAAATCATTTCCGTAGGTATGTACATCCCACACAATTCTTTGTGTGGAAACATTTGTGCAAGGTGGCCTAACGCAAATAGTTCGCTGCCGGAAGCTGTGTGTGATTGTTAGTTGATCAAACACGCCTACTTTCTAGAAACTGTGCGGGTTGTTTGAGTTCATCACCCACGGTGTTGTCTGAGTAATCGTTTGCAATAGAAAACCCCAATAAGCAAGCTAATTAGCCTATTATTGATAATCCATGTACTAATCAAACTGATATTTCTTATAGAACACGCCAGATATTTCATATCTGTATAAAAGCAACCAGGATTTCATAATCGAATTACATCAGATAGCTTCGGCACTCAGTTAGGCCATTACACAACAGCACCAAGTTTCATTGAATGTCCTTGCAACTTTAGGCCAGTGGCTATGGATAATTGCCCGCCCAACCTTCGTCCTCTTCAGCAAGACTTCAATATTGTACCGTGGGTGTTGAATGAATACCTTCCTCGCCTCTTGTCCATGCAGGTGGTTTGGGAGGTAATCATCGGTGAACTGCTTTGGAAAGTACTGAAAACAAAAAGCTATGCATAAATTGCTGTTGTAAATTTTGAAATGGCGCAAGGGGTAAAAACAAGGTAAAAGAGTTGGTACCATCCTATAGTTGACTGATGTCTTCTTCATTGTGCAAACAAAGATCTTGTTGTTATTCATCACAAGTTTCTTCATCCTAACAATCTTTTTGAGTTTCTTGACTTGACTGATATTCATGGACATCTCATTTCCCCATATGCAAAATGGGTCGAACAGTGGGTCTAAGCCTCTGACAGCATGACCTACATGTGCAAGACCAAATTGTAAGAAACCTAAATATTAGAATGATTCCTGCAACTGCAATGTGCTATTAGCTAAAGGACCCTGCTTGAACAAACATCGATGGTAAACCGTAGTGTCTCCCATTGTTTCCCTGTAACACACATAAGGAAGATCTTGATCAGGTTAACTGAGAGTTGCCATACTATCAGTAGAATATGTATTGAGTACAGCCAAATTTGATTGGTGTCACATGCATAACAATAAAAATTGTACCCACAACAAATGAAAATCAAATTGCAGAACTGAACCAAACAGTTAAATGGATAGCAGACCAAATGAACCAAAATAGTTAACTGAGCATGACATTGCAGAATAGAAACATGTACTAGAAGATAAGACAGTTAACAAAACAAAGAATGCTTGAGAATAGTACTACAAAATGTAGCAATTGTTGGACCAAAGTGTTAACTGAACATTACATTTCAGAGGACCAAACTGTTAACTGAACATCAGATTGCATATTAACATTACAGAGGACAAATTACAAGAAGGCACTGGCGGTGGCCTCGAGAAAACATCACGAACTATATTTTTTAAGTAGACAACCACGCGGCGGTGTCAACGGTGGCCTCGAAGACGAGGTGCTCCTCCAAGATCTGGCGGTCGACACGCATGTCAGCCATAGCGACCTCGTTCGCGCATGCGGTCGCATGCTACTCAACTCCACGTTATACTGCGTGTAAAATAGCTGTGGGCGGTGCTTAATTGGAGGAGGGGGGCAGTGATTTTGGTGGAAGGTGTCGCTCCGTCAGTCGGGGCATGTGGTACAGGAAAGGAGGAGGATGGTGTGGGTGGGGTGTGGATTACCAGACCATATCGACGAGGCCGCGTAGCAAGAAGAAGGGTCAGCGGTGAGGAGGCCGCGCAGCAAGAAGAAGGGTCGCCGGCGAGGAGGCAGTGCTTCAAGAAGAAGGGTCGCCGGCGAGGAGGCGGCACTGCAAGAAGAAGGGTAGCCGGCGAGGAGGCAGCGCTGGAAGAAGAAGGGTCATGTAACATCCCAAATTTTCAATTTGGAATGTTATACAATAGATCATCACTGCATATCATATTTATTTGCCTTTTGGGTTGATCCTAGAAATTCTACGCAACTCAAGGACCCTCACAGAGAGTTGGGGATTTCGTTATTTTCATATTTGAGTTTTCTCAAATTTTGAAAATAGGATCATTTGATTTTATTTATTTTATCTCCAATTATTTCTATTATAAAAATATGAGAGAGGGAATAAAATGACTTTCCCAAAATAAATAAATATTGAGGATTTAATAAAAAAATCAAATAAGGTTTTATTCTAGAGATTTTCATGGTTTTATTTGAATTTAGGAAAAATTGCATGTTTTCCAAAATTGCATTTAGGGCCAAGAAAATGTTCATCCTGTTCTAAATATTTTATTTAGACAGTGAAAATTTGTTTTGGCAATTTTAGATTTTTATTTATTTTTCTAGAATTTTTCTTAGTTTCGGCGAAATTGTTTAAAAAAAACCGCGCCCGACTGGGCCAAAGGCCTAGCCGAGCCAGGCCGGCCCGCTAGGCCACCGCCTCCCTCGCCGAGCTACCGCCGGACTCGGGGAAACAGAGCCGGGCACACCTCCGCCGCCGACCCCCTCCCCAAGCAAGGCCGTCGACCCCCTCCCTCCTTAAATAGCCACCCCGGGCCCCTGGGAGCCCCGAGTCGCCAAGCCGCCCCGCCCGCACCGCCAAGCCGCGCCACACGCGGCCAGCCGCCGCCTGCCGCCGCTGCTGCCGCCGCCCGGAGCCCCGCCAGACCGAGCCGAGGTAGCCGCCCCGCCGCCCGGTTTTTTGAGAAAACCCGATTCGGTTTTTTTGAAAACCTAGCTTCGTTTTTTTAATAGATCGGTTTTTTCTGGTTTATTTATTTAGCAAGCGTTCGCTCGTCCGTTCGTTTTAACGAACGTGTTCATCATTTAGTTCCAAAAAACGAACGTTAGTTCATTATTCTGTTCGTCGTCTTTCTTTTTCTCGGATTATTCCGCGATTATTTCTGATCGTGATTTCTGATCCGATTTTCGTTCTAGTTTAACTTTTCGCTCGTTTATCGGAATCAGGCGATTCAAGCACCTGGAGTTTCGTCTCGAAACCCTCTTTCCGTTTAACCAACTCAAACAAGTTTTTGCCTCGGTAAAATTTGACCTAGATCCAGAATAGTAAACGAAGCTTGTTTCTTTCGCCGTTGTCTTTCGTTGCTTCGTTTGATTTGATTCTTTTTGTCAACTGGAGTTCTTAAGTTGAACTATCTGGTTAGATCTCTTATTCGAGTTTTACCTGTGCATTAGATGAGTACTTATTATATGCTTGTTTGTTTGTGATAGAGTACCCGGGGTGCGCCGCTTGCTACTTCGAATCGCTAGGTTTTGCGGATCATCAGCAAGGCAAGTAACACTTTGATCATACCTCCTACTACCCAGTTTTTATTGCATTAGATCAATCCTCACACCATTGCATGATTAGGATCTAATTAAATTGTGGGTTTGGGAAGTAGATGAGGTAGTACCTATTACCTGTTTTATTATCAAACCTTTGGGAGTTACTTCTATGTTTGCTTGTTATGCCATGCTATGCCAGTAGACGTGGATTGGGTGAGTGTATCCATGACAGATGTGAGATTTTTAAATTAATGTTTTACTTAAGGTGGCAACCTAAACACACATTTGGGTGGATTGAGGCACCTGGGTATTCCAGTGATTGCCTGTTTTTCTTTTGGACCGCCACCTAGGCTCAAAGGGATCATGAGATTATTCATACTAGAAACTTCCGTGTGCAGCCATAAGCTACTATGGGCTCTAGCATAGTTGACTAAGTTGTGCGAACTCTTACAGTGGTAGACTAGCGGATCTAGGGGGTGTAGGTTGGTACGGTCTACCCATTCGTAAGGTGCAAGCACTTCTGAAAGAATACGTCTCGGTCATCCATTTCTCAAACATCATGTGGTGCGAGAATCCCAACGGAGGAGATCGAGTCTTGTGGGGAAAAGTGCGCAAACCTCTCCAGAGTGTATAAACTAATCATGGTTAGCCGTGTCCCCGGTTATGGACGTTTTGAGTATCTAGTACTTGGATTATCATGTGAATCTCATCGTGTTACTCTAAATTAATTTTGTTGGGTTTTAATGATGATGCTTAATTGGGATTGAGAGGGTGTCTGCACTCTCAATGTTTAACAACTACCATGATAGTTAAATAAAATTTATTCCTTTGCAGTAGGGAAAAATTGGCTTTACGCAAAATTGTAACCATAGAGCTTACCACCAGCCAAATATGCATGTAGTATAGCCTTACTCTTTCATTGCTCTCTATGTGTTACTTTTCCAGCATATTCCATGTGCTGACCCATTTTGGGCTGCAACGTTCATGTTGCAGACTTTTCAGACGATGAGTAAGGTGCCTTTAGGTCGTGGTTCTATACTCAGTGATGCCGTTGTAGTTGATGGACTCACTTATCTTCCAAGCCTTCCGCTGTTATCGTTATTAGAGGGCCTTAAGCCATATTTATTGTAATAAGTTCTCTTTTGAGGCACTCGATGTAATAAGTGTGTGATTGCTACTCTGTTATAAATCCTTCAAGTACTGTGTGGTGTCAGCATTACCGATCCAGGGATGACACCGGAGCACAGAGATTGGACTGTTTGAGGTCTGGTCGCTACAAGATGGTATCAGAGCACACGTTGACTGTAGGACACGACCACTAAGCTAAAGCCCTAGATCACTACTCACTCTTCTCATTCTGACTCCTCATCTTTTCTACTCTTTTAGGATGGCGGATGCAAGGAACAAGTTCACACAGCCGGATGAAGATACACCCATTGGACGTCACCTGAAGGAAGTCACTAAGTACCTGAACATCGGAGTACCAAGCTTCACCGGAACCTACAACGCCACTTTACCTGAAGAGGAGCGCGGATGATTCAAGTTCAAGTTCCAGGAAGGACATTCATGCCAGTCACCGAGCCCATAGAGTTTTCCTTTGATGCACCGACATGGAGTCTAGGAAAGAGCATGGCAGCTCACATCACCATGGGACGTATTGGAGAAGTTTACCGCAATGATCTTAAGGATACAATCTACCAGATTTGTGGGCGTTGAGATGAGCACTGGGAGATGATAAACACCAAGAAGGATAGATCAATTGCAGCTTTTATCCAGGAGTTAAACCAGCACATTCGACGTCAGGAGAACTAGATGTGCGCCGACATGATAGATCTGAAGAAGGCGAGGACAAGAATCAAGGAACTGGAGGAAGAACTCAAGGCTACACGTGAAGATTATGAAGAGGAAATCGAAGTACTGGTGGAGAAGAATGACGACTTGATCAAGAAGATCGGAATATTTATGGGAGGCCCTACACCAGTAGAAGAAGACGAAGAACCCAAGGAGATTCGCCCTGAAGACTACATCATCATCGACGACACCGACTCGGATCCAGATGATAGTGATGATGACTATGTTGATGAAGCTGGAGCATATATCATGGAGTCTGCAACCGAAGAATATTTCTAGTAGACCACCCCAACAGTAGTAGTAGTCCACCATGTAAATATAGTAGTCCGAGCACTTTTGCGATGGTTAGATCGATTGTATGCCCTTGTTGATTGAATGAAGTGAATTGTTTGCTTTTGCCTCATGTGCATATGGGTAGTGTTTTCTCTCTAGACCCCCTCTATTCTTAATCTCATCTTTTCTAAACACTCAGATGCCTTCGAGATGTGACCCCGGATTTACCTTCCCACCGGAGCTCACTCAGTTGACCCAGCAGCAGAACACACTGATGCAGTTGCTAGTCCAGAATCAGAATCAGGGGAACAACAACAACAACCCACCACCACCACCACATGTTGACCACTTAGCCCGTTTTCTTAGGCTGAATCCACCGGTGTTCTCTAGTAGCACCGAGCCGATAGTAGCATATGATTGGCTCCGCAAGACAGCTAGGGAGTTGACCACGGCAGGATGCACAGATGCGGAAAAGGTGAAGTTGGCCGCACATCAGCTTGAAGGACCCGCAGCATCATGGTGGGAGAATTTCACAGCCACTTTCCCTATCGACACTATCACATGGGACCAGTTTCAGCAAGCTTTCCGTACTGCCCATGTTTCAGCAGGAGCTATGGCCATAAAGAAGCGTGAGTTTCGCAACTTGTGCCAAGGAGGACGGATAGTTGGCCAGTATGTGGAGGACTTTAGTAAGCTAGCCCGTTATGCCCCAGATGACGTTGCTACGGATGCGGCTAAACAGGAGAAGTTTCTGGAAGGATTGAATGATGAGTTGAGCATGCAGTTGATGGTAGCAACCTTCAACAACTACCAGGAGTTGGTAGATCGTGCTCTTATGATTGAAGGGAAGCAACAGCAGATTGAGAACCGCAAGAGGAATTATGGACAAGGGAAGTACAATTCTGGAGCTCAGCAGAAGCCACGTTTTACCCCTAGACCGGGAGGACATTTTCAGCATACCCATGGAGGAGGTAGCTCACACAATCATAATGGCCCCAAGAATGGTAATGGGAATGGAGGAAGCAACGGCCAGAACCGTACCAACCCATCAACCCCAGCCAAGAGAGACCTGAGCCAAGTCACTTGTTTTAAGTGCCAGAAGACCGGACATTATGCCAATGAATGTCCTGAATCCCAGAATGGAAATGGCAATGGAAGCTCTAGGAAGAAGCCGAACCCTTTCAATAGAGGACAGGTGAACCACGTTAACATGGAGGAGGTTGAAGAGCAGCCGGATGCAGTAATCGGTAAGTTTTTGGTTAAGTCATTTACTGCACTCGTTCTTTTTGATACCGGTGCATCGCATTCATACATCTCAAGGGGATTTGTGGATAGGTATAAACTGCCAACCCAAGCCCTTAGGTCACCCATGTTAGTAACCTCCCCTGGAGCAGAGTATATGGCTAGTCTATGGTGTGATCGGTTACCATTAAGGATTGGTAACTACGTATTTCCCTCAGACCTAATACTATTGGAATCTCAAGGATTGGATGTGATATTAGGCATGGATTGGTTATTGAAGTATGAAGGGAATATTGAATGCGCCAGTAAGTCAATTTTGCTTACAACGCCGGAAGGAAGGATCAAGTATGTATCCCGGCATGTGCCAAAGAGGACTCAAGTAAATTCCCTAACGGGAGTTGTGCAGGAGGAAGTACCAGTGGTAAAGGATTTCCCTGGCGTATTTCCAGAGGGGTTGCCAGGCATGCCACCGGATAGAGATATTGAGTTTTTGATTGAGCTTTTGCCAGGCACAGGGCCAATATCTAAGAGACCATATAGGATGCCCGCAAAGGATTTGGAAGAGATTAAGAAGCAGATTAAAGAGTTATTGGATAAGGGTTATATTCGCCCAAGTTCTTCACCTTGGGGATTGCTGGTACTTCTAGTGGAGAAGAAGGATGGATCGTTAAGGATGGTTGTTGATTATCGAGGATTGAATGAAGTAACCATCAAGAACAAGTAGCCACTATCGATGATCAGTGATCTGTTTGATCGATTGCAAGGAGCTAAGGTATTTTCCAAGATCGATCTGCGATCAGGATACCACCAGTTGAAGATTCGAGAACAGGATATACCTAAGACAGCTTTTACCACCAGGTATGGGTTGTACGAGTATACCGTTATGTCATTTGGTCTGACTAACGCACCCGCATATTTTATGAACATGATGAACAAAGTATTTATGGAGTTCTTGGACAAGTTCGTCGTAGTGTTCATTGATGATATCCTAGTTTACTCAAAGAAAGAAGAGGAGCATAAGGAGCATTTGCGTTTGGTACTTGGAAAGCTCAGAGAACATCAGCTATATGCTAAGTTTAGAAAATGTGAGTTTTGGTTGAAGGAAGTTGGATTCCTCGGACACGTTATATCTGGAGAAGGTATAGCAGTAGATCCCACTAAGGTTGACACTGTGACTAATTGGGAAGCCCCAACAACAGTTGGAGAGATCCGGAGTTTTCTTGGACTCGCAGGATACTACCAGAGATTTATTGAAAACTTCTCGAAGATTGCGAAGCCTATGACGGAGTTGTTGAAGAAGGGTACCAAGTTCAAATGGACTGAAGAGTGTGAGGCCAGTTTCCAGGTGTTGAAGAAACGTTTGGTTACATCACCAGTGTTGATTTTGCCAGATCAGACCAAGGATTATGAGGTGTATTGCGATGCTTCACGTCGAGGACTTGGAGCAGTGCTTATGCAGGAAGGAAGAGTTGTTTCATATGCCTCACGACAACTTAAGCCTCATGAGTTGAATTATGCCACGCATGATTTGGATTTAGCAGCCGTAGTGCATGCGTTGAAGACTTGTAGAAATTTTCTCATTGGAAACCATTGTGAGGTGTACACGGATCACAAGAGTTTGAAGTATATCTTCACGCAGAAGGAGTTAAATCTCAGGCAGAGGAGATGGTTGGAGCTCATCAAGGATTATGATATGAGATTGCATTATCATCCCGGAAAGGCTAACGTAGTAGCTGATGCATTGAGCCGTAAAAGCCATGTCAACACTCTAAGGACGGGAGATTTACCAAGAGAGTTAGCCGAGAATCTTCGTGAGCTATGTTTGGAAATAGTTCCGAGAGGCTATGTAGCAGCATTGGACATTCAGTCTACTTTGATGGATAAGATTAGAGAAGCTCAAAGGACTGACAAGGAGATCGCTTCTATTAAGGAGAAAATGAGCAAAGGAAAAGCTAAAGGATTTAGTGAGGATGAGCACGATACCTTATGGTTTGAAGACCGTGTTTATGTGCCTAGTGACCCGGAGATCGGGAAGTTGATTCTACAAGAGGCCCATGATTCACCATATTTGATTCACCCAGGAAATACCAAGATGTATCTGGATTTGAAGGATACTTCCTGGTGGACCAGAATGAAGAAGGATATTGCGGAGTATGTAGCAGTTTGTGATGTATGTCAGAGAGTAAAGGCAGAGCATCAGAAGCCAGTCGGATTGCTACAGCCATTGCCAATACCCGAATGGAAGTGGGATAAGCTAGGCATGGATTTTATTACGGGATTGCCCAGAACTCGTTCAGGCTATGACTCGATTTGGGTAGTAGTCGATCGATTGACAAAGGTAGCTCATTTCATCCCAGTGAAGACTACCTATACTAGTGCCAAGTTGGCAAAGATATACATGACCGGGATCGTATGTCTGCATGGAGTTCCAAGGAGCATTGTATCAGATAGAGGAACCCAGTTTACCTCAAAGTTCTAGAATCAGTTGCATGAGACTTTGGGTACCAGGCTAGAATTCAGTACAGCTTTCCATCCGCAGACAGATGGACAGACCGAGAGAGTCAATCAGATTTTGGAGGATATGCTGAGAGCTTGTGCGCTAGATTATGGATCTAGTTGGGACGACAATTTGCCATATGCAGAGTTCTCTTACAACAACAGTAATCAATCCAGTTTGAAGATGGCCCCTTTCGAAGCCTTGTACGGAAGGAGGTGCAGAACCCCGTTGTCATGGGATGAAGTTGGAGACCGACAGTTGTTTGGACCGGATCTGATTAAGGAGTCTGAACAGAAGGTGAAATTGATTCGCGATAGGCTCAAGGTAGCCCAGTCCAGGCAGAAGAGCTACGCAGATTCTAAACGCAAGGAGACAGTTTACAAAGCCGGAGACCGAGTTTATCTTCGAGTATCTCCACTTCGAGGAGTTAAGCGTTTGGAGTTAAGGGAAAGTTAGCGCCACGTTTTATAGGACCATACAAGGTTTTGGAGCATATGGGAGAAGTAGCCTACAAGTTGGAATTACCCGAAGGATTGTCAGGAGTTCACGACGTGTTCCATGTTTCCCAGTTAAAGAAGTGCCACGCGGAGATGGTTGATATACCGCTGAGAGATACAGTGCCGCTGGAAGCGATTCAGTTGGACAGTGATTTGACCTATGAGGAGAAACCAGTTAAGATTCTTGAGTATGCCAGCCGAGTAACCCGCAGCAAGGTAATCAAGTTTTGCAAAGTTTAGTGGAGCCAAGTATGCCAGCCGAGTAACCCGCAGCAAGGTAATCAAGTTTTGCAAAGTTTAGTGGAGCCACCACACGGAGGATGAAGCCACCTGGGAGCGAGAGGAAGATTTGCTGAAGGACCACCCTCACCTATTTTCTAGCCAACCCGAATCTCGAGGGCGAGATTCATCTTAAGGCGGGGTAGGTTTGTAACATCCCAAATTTTCAATTTGGAATGTTATACAATAGATCATCACTGCATATCATATTTATTTGCCTTTTGGGATGATCCTAGAAATTCTACGCAACTCAAGGACCCTCGGAGAGAGTTGGGGATTTCGTTATTTTCATATTTGAGTTTTCTCAAATTTTGAAAATAGGATCATTTGATTTTATTTATTTTATCTCCAATTATTTCTATTATAAAAATATGAGAGAGGGAATAAAATTACTTTCCCAAAATAAAGAAATATTGAGCATTTAATAAAAAAATCAAATAAGGTTTTATTCTGGAGATTTTTGTGGTTTTATTTGAATTTAGGAAAAATTGCATGTTTTCAAAAATTGCATTTAGGGCCAAGAAAATGTTCATCCTGTTCTAAATATTTTATTTAGACGGTGAAATTTTGTTTTGGCAATTTTAGATTTTTATTTATTTTTCTAGATTTTTTCTTAGTTTTGGCAAAATTGTTTTTTTTAAACAGCGCCCGACTGGGCCAAAGGCCCAGCCGAGCCAGGCCACCGCCTCCCTCGCCGAGCTGCCGCCGGACTCGGGGAGACCGAGCCGGGCACGCCTCCGCCGCCGACCCCCTCCCGAAGCAAGGCCGCCGACCCCCTCCCTCCTTAAATAGCCACACCGAGGCCCCTCGGAGCCCCGAGTCGCCGAGCCGCCTCGCCCGCACCGCCGAGCCGCGCCACACGCCGCCTGCGCCTCCAGCCGCCGCCTGCCGCCGCCCCACCGCCGCTACTGCCCACTGCCGCCGCCCGGAGCCCCGCCGGACCAAGCCGAGGTAGCCGCCCCGCCGCCCGGTTTTCTGAGAAAAATCGATTCGTTTTTTTTTAAACCTAGCTTCGTTTTTTTAATAGATCGGTTTTTTCGGTTTATTTAATTAGCGAGCGCTCACTCATACGTTCGTTTTAACGAACGCGTTCAACGTTTAGTTCCAGAAAATGAACGTTCATTCGTTATTCTGTTCGTCGTTTTTCTTTTTCTCAGATTATTCTGTGATTATTTCTGATCGCGATTTCTGATCCGATTTTCGTTCTAGTTTAACTTTTCACTCGTTTATCGGAATCAGGCGATTTAAGCGCCTGGAGTTTCGTCTTGAAACCCTCTTTCCGTTTAACCAACTCAAAATTTTGCCTCGGTAAAATTTGACCTAGATCCAGAATAGTAAATGAAGCTTGTTTCTTTCGCCGTTGTCTTTCGTTGCTTCGTTTGATTTGATTCTTTTTGTCAACTGGAGTTCTTAAGTTGAACTATCTGGTTAGATCTCTTATTCGAGTTTTACCTGTGCATTAGATGAGTACTTATTGTATGCTTGTTTGTTTGCGATAGAGTACCCGGAGTGCGCCGCTTGCTACTTCGAATCGCTAGGTTTTGCGGATCATCAGCAAGGCAAGTAACACTTTGATCATACCTCCTACTACCCAGTTTTTATTGCATTAGATCAATCCTCACACCATTGCATGATTAGGATCTAATTAGATTATGGGTTTGGGAAGTAGATGAGGTAATACCTATTACCTGTTTTATTATCAAACCTTTGGGAATTACTTCTACGTTTGCTTGTTATGCCATGCTATGCCAGTAGACGTGGATTGGGTGAGTGTATCCATGACAGATGTGAGATTTTTAAATTAATGGTTTACTTAAGGTGGCAACCTAAACACACATCTGGGTGGATTGAGGCACCTGGGTATTCCAGCGATTGCCTGTTTTTCTTTTGGACCGCCACCCAGGCTCAAAGGGATCATGAGATTATTCATACTAGAAACTTCCGTGTGCAGCCACAAGCTACTATGGGCTCTAGCATAGTTGACTAAGTCGTGCGAACTCTTACAGTGGTAGACTAGCGGATCTAGGGGATGTAGGTTGGTACGGTCTACCCATTCGTAAGGTGCAAGCACTTCTGAAAGACTATGTCTCGGTCATCCATTTCTCAAACATCATGTAGTGCGAGAATCCCAGCGGAGGAGATCGAGTCTTGTGGGGAAAAGTGCGCAAACCTCTCCAGAGTGTATAAACTAATCATGGTTAGCCGTGTCCCCGGTTATGGATGTTTTGAGTGTCTATTACTTGGATTATCATGTGAATCTCATCATGTTACTCTAAATTAATTTTGTTGGGTTTTAATGATGATGCTTAATTGGGATTGAGAGGGTGTCTACACTCTCAATGTTTAACAACTATCATGATAGTTAAATAAAATTTATTCCCTTGCAGTAGGGAAAAATTGGCTTTACGCAAAACTGTAACCATAGAGCTTACCACAGCCAAATATGCATGTAGTATAGCCTTACTCTTTCATTGCTCTCTATGTGTTACTTTGCCAGCATATTCCATGTGCTGGCCCATTTCGGGCTGCAACGTTCATGTTGCAGAATTTTCAGACGATGAGTAAGGTGCCTTTAGGTCGTGGCTCTATACTCAGTGATGCCGTTGGAGTTGATGGACTCACTTATCTTCCAAGCTGTCTGTTGTTATCGTTATTAGATAGCCTTAAGCCATATTTATTATAATAAGTTCTCTTTTGAGGCACTCGATGTAATAAGTGTGTGATTGCTACTCTGTTATAAATCCTTCAAGTACTGTGTGGTGTCAGCATTACCGATCCAGGGATGACACCGGAGCACAGAGATTGGACTGTTTGAGGTCTGGTCGCTACAGGTCGCTGGCGAGGAGGCTGAGCTGCCAGTAAGCAGCAATGAAGGTTTGAACTTGGAAAGCAAGGAGGAACAGTGGAGATGTGGCTTTTGGTAGGAGGGAGGGGGCGGGGAGATAGATATTTCCCCGGTGGCCAAAAAATTTCGCTCGGTGCCGCGAGAAACTGGCGCGTAAGTGTGGTTCAAGCGGGGGCGGTGGACTGTAGACAACAAAACTTCCTGCGTAAGCCAGACAAGATGGTGCGCCAAGATATTTTATATCGCATCCCACATGATTCTTTCTAGTAAACTGTTTGTGGTATACCTAATTTTTTTTCATTATCTTTTGGAAGACAAAATGGTGTTACGGAGGGAAAGAATGGTGTTTGAATTGCTAGAACATTTACGTACAATGAACATGCAACTAGTACATGAGTGTCATGTTTAAATTTGGAATTATTCTGGGTTCGTATGACATTTTTATGCATTAATTGAGTTTCTGGGCATTTAATGTGCATAATTCAAATTTGAACTACAAGCACATGCTCCAATGCACCAAAGTTTGCTGAAAAATCACATGTGTGTCTTCGGGTGAATTTATAGGTCCCATGTAAGAAATGGGAATAAAATTCAAACATCTGGGTGTCATGGCTCGGCCGGAATGATTGAGAAACATGGTTTTTTAATTCCTATAAATCCAAAACACGACTGAAAATCATGAAACTTGGCATGGTGTCATGACATGGCACCAACATTGCTGCAATAAATTTTTTGGCCGAATTGGGACAAGCTTTGGTGTAAGCTTCTTGCAAACCGGAGCTTCCCTCAAGAAGGCTCCTGGTTCAGAGAGGGAACGTGTCACCTTCATGTGCGAAACGACATACGTACACTACCTTCTCCCACTTTAATTTTTTTACACAGACAGATTAGACCAAATAGAAGTACCGTGCTAAATTTTGGAATTATTCCGGGTTCGTTTCGCCTTTTTTATACATTAATTGAGTTTCTAGGCATTTAATGTGCATAATTCAAATTTGAACTACAAGCACAGGCTCCAGTGCACCAAAGTTGTTTGAAAAATCACGTGTGTGTCCTTGGGTGAATTTCTAGGTCCCATGCAAGAGATGAGACTGAAATTCAAACATCTGGGCGTCGTGGCTCGGCCGAAAAGATTGAGAAACTTGGTTTTTTTAATTCCTATAATTCCAAAACACGCCTGAAAATCATGAAACTTGACATGGTCTCATGACATGGCACCAACACGCTGCGGTAATTTTTTTGGCCGAATTGGGACAAGCTTTGGTGTAGGCTTCTTGCAAACCAGAGCTTCCCTCAAGAAGGCTTGTGGTTCCGAGAAGGAACGTGTCACATCCGTGTGTGAAACGACATACGTACACTGCCTTCTCCCGCCTTAATTTTTTTACACAACCAGATTAGACCAAATAGAAGTATCGTGCTAAATTTTGGAATTATTCTGGGTTCGTTTGGCCTTTTTTATACACTAATTGAGTTTTTGGGCATTTAATGTGCATAATTTAAATTTGAACTACAAGCACAGGCTCTAGTGCACCAAAGTTGTTTGAAAAATCACATGTGTGTCTTTGGGTGAATTTCTAGGTCCCATGCACGAGATTGGAGTGAAATTCAAACATCTGGGCATCGTGGCTTGGCCAGAAAGATTGAGAAACTTGGTTTTTTAATTCCTATAATTCCAAAACACGCCTAAAAATCATGAAACTTGGCATGGTGTCATGACATTGCATGAACATGTGGCGGTAATTTTTTTGGCCGAATTGGGACAAGCTTTGGTGTAAGCTTCTTGCAAACCGGAGCTTCCCTCAAGAAGGCTCGTGGTTCCGAGAGGGAACGTGTACCTCCGTGGGACGCAAGACATACGTGCACTGCCTTCTGTCGCCTTAATTTTTTTAGACAGCCAGATTAGACCAAATAGAAGTACCGTGCTAAATTTTGGAATTATTTCGGGTTCATTTGGCCTTTTTTATACATTAATTGAGTTTCTGGGCATTTAATGTGCATAATTCAAATTTGAACTACAAACACATGCCCCAGTGCACCAAAGTTGTTTAAAAAATCACATGTGTGTCCTTGGGTGAATTTCTAGGTCCCATGCAAGAGATGAGAGTGAAATTCAAACATCTGGGCGTCATGGCTCGGCCGGAAAGATTGGGAAACTTGGTTTTTTAATTCCTGTAATTCCAAAACACACCTGAAAATCATGAACCTTGGCATGGTCTCATGACATGGCACCAACATGTTGTGGAAATTTTTCTGTCCGATTTGCCAAGGCGCACACATTAACAATCAACAAAGTCATTTTGGAACAAGTGTTGTCACATTACAAATCGGAAACACAAGTATTATTGAAACTGTGGGCGTTCGACTTACCAATTACGTGCGGCCACGCGTCCCCTTTTTTATTGGCTAGGAGGTGTCGTGGGGGTAGCTATTTGAGTACGGGAGGTGTGCCATTAGACCCCTGCCCGTGCTCATTAGGGAGGAGAGCCCTTTTGACCGCTACCCGCCACGCACCTCCCTCCCAACTTCTCCATTAATGGCACCCGAGCACATGTTCTATGGCGTGGCTATATGTCTCACTGGACTGAGATTTAAGAGAGAAAAATAAAAATATGAAAAGAAAGTTTTGCATGGATCTTGATGTAAGATCCGACGGACCTATATGGCATCGACTGCGACTTATAGCAAGCATGATGAATATAAGGACGATGACATTGGATAATAATTGTCTTACATATTTATAAACATAATTAAAAAAGTCACATGCGGCAACGCCCGATATACACAAGGGAAAAAGAAGAAGACAACTAGTCTCCGCGGCGGGCGGCGACGAGCTCTTTCTTGTCCTCAAGATGCTGGTTGAGAGCATCCACAGATTCCTCCACCGGACTTCTGCGCTCGTTGCACAGCATGGCATTCTCGTCCATAAGTTTCTCGACGATGACGTCGGTCCTCTTCAACAAGGCAGTGGTCTGCTCCTGCTGCTCTGCACTTCCGACGATCTTCGCCCTCAGCAGGTCGCGCTCGGCCCGGAGCTTCGCATTGCTCTCATTTAGTTGTTGAATGACGTCGGTAGACTGTTCAAACGAGGCTTGCAGGTCATCCTGCAACCTCGTCCACCTGGAGATCTGATCCATCTGCCTAAGGATGAAGGCACGCACCTGTAAGAGTCCTCGCCTTCCCGTGAGACATTTTCCTAGGCCGCCGCGGCAAGGGAGTACATCTCTGCTGCATTCGCGATGCGGCAGGACATCTCTTCTGCTTCCGCGGTGCAGCCGGACCAGTCTGCTGCATCAATGGTGCGGCGGGTCCTCCGTGCTGCTTCGGTGGCGCAGCGGGACCTCTCTGCTGCTACGGCCATGCGGTGGGACATGTTGGCTGCTTTCGCGCGAGGCGGGACATCTCTCGTGCTCCCGCTTCCAGGCTCGCCTCTCCCTGGTGGCAATCTCTCGACCCAGAACTCATGCTGGCCATGGCGGACGCAAGGGAACGATGATGAATGACTTGTTTGTTTTTGACTTTTTGTGGACGAGGAGTTGAGGAGGAATGTGCAGTCATCTTGGAGTAGTAGTATTTATAACAACGTAGTAATACGCTCCTAAGTGGGAAACCGTTTAGGTTTTGATCGGTGTGAACAGGTTTGCAATTTAGAATGTGATGGGACGCATGTTCAAAATTTACTGACGGGTATAAGTGTGGCACTATTCCCGGAAGGCGTAACGTGGGCACGTACGCCTTCTCGGCCGTGTACGTGGCGTTTGCACCATAGGGTGCACCGCAATAGGCAATGTCAGCACACGTCTTGTTCCAACAACCGTGCGCGCTCATTATTACCTTCGCGCACGCTTCTTTTAATTAGAATGGGTGTTACCCTCTAGCGCACACACGTTGATCTATCTAATTGTTTCAGTTTGTTGTGGCTAATAGCAAACAGTTCATCCATGTGAAGTGTATGACATCAATCGCAGACACTTTGATCTGGCTTACCTGTTTCTGTTATGTTGCCTAATCGCAAACAGTTAATCGTTCTGAAGCGTATGCCCTCAATCACACACACCTTGATCTGGCCGACCATTTCTTTTGTGTTGCCTAATCACAAACAGTTCATCCGAGTGAACCGTATGATGTCTATCGCACACACCTTCATCTGGCTGCCCATTTCTTTTATGTTGCCTAATCACAAACAGTTCATCCGAGTGAACCGTATGCTCTATATCGCACACGCCTTCATCAGGTTGCCCGTTTCTTTTGTTCTGCCTCATCGCAAACAGTTCATTGGACTGAGCTGTATGCCCTGGATCGCACACGCAACTAAAATCTGAATCGTGTTTGATGCATCCTCCATCGCAAACGTTTTGCACCCTTTTGACGGTTTTCATACACCCCCGTTTGCGATTATTGCATTGCACACAGTTTCTCGAAGGGTCTCTTATCGTAGTGTCGCGTTAGTAGCATCCTGCAGTAGTGGAATCCTACTCTCCTATATATATATTCCTAAGACTCAAAATAGTTTTATTCTAGACTCAACAACGTCAGCGGTTCGATCAAGCAGGGGCTCCTAAGTTGGGATGGCTCTAATACCAACTTGTAACGCCTAATATGCGACTATACTCCACACGTGTCGGGGCACGACTTGGGGTATAAGCGCATATTGGTATGGTCGCAAGAGTGGTTGTATCTTTGCTCATCTCATGTACTGAATAGATAGAATACAAGCTTTGGCTTACAGTCGCCAGAAAGTCTCACAATATCATCAAGCTATACAATCATTCAAGAAGATCACAAAGTTCGACTACGGACGGAATCAAACGAATAAAAGACAACCACCCAAGCTAAGTCCTGACCAACCCTACTGGGCACTACTACTGATCATCTGGAAAGGAAACGTAGTAATGGCCAAGGTCTTCGTCGAACTCCCACTTGAGCTTGGTGGCATCACCTGCATTAGTCTCGTCGGTACCTGCAACTGTGTTTGTAGTATCTGTGAGCCACGAGGACTCAGCAATATCAAAACCCGCGGTATCAAGACTATTTAAGCTCAAAGGTAAGATGTGGTTATATGGTGGAGTTGCAGCAAGCACTAAGCAAATATGGTGGCTAACATACGAGTACAAGAGTAAGATGAGAATCTATGCAACGGACGTAAGCTAGAAGTGATCAAGAAGTGATCCTGAACTACTTACGTTCAAACATAACCCCATTGTGTTCACTTCCCGAACCTCGTCGGAAAGAGACCATCACGGTTACATGATGACCCACAAGTATAGGGGATCTATCGTAGTCCTTTCGATAAGTAAGAGTGTCGAACCCAACGAGGAGTAGAAGGAAATGATAAGCGGTTTCCAGCAAGGTATTCTCTGCAAGTACTGAAATAAGTGGTAACAGATAGTTTTGTGATAGGATAATTTGTAACGAGCAACAAGTAAAAAAGTAAATAAAGTGCAGCAAGGTGGCCCAATCCTTTTTGTAGCAAAGGACAAGCATGAACAAACTCTTATATAGAGAAAAGCGCTCCCATGGACACATGGGAATATCATCAAGCTAGTTTTCATCACGTTCATATGATTCGCGTTCGGTACTTTGATAATTTGGTATGTGGGTGGACCAGTGCTTGGGTGCTACCCTTACTTGGACAAGCATCCCACTTATGATTAACCTCTATTGCAAGCATCCGCAACTACAACAAAAGTATTAAGGTAAACCTAACCATAGCATGAAACATATGGATCCAAATCAGCCCCTTATGAAGCAACGCATAAACTAGGGTTTAAGCTTCTGTCACTCTAGCAACCCATCATCTACTTGTTACTTCCCAATGCCTTCCTCTAGGCCCAAATAATGGTGAAGTGTTATGTAGTCCACGTTCACATAACACCACTAGAGGAGAGACAACATACATCTCATCAAAATATCAAACGAATACCAAATTCACATGACTACTAATAGCAAGACTTCTCCCATGTCCTCAGGAACAAACGTAACTACTCACAAAGCATAATCATGTCATAATCAGAGGGGTATTAATATGCATATAGGATCTGAACATATGATCTTCCACCAAATAAACCAACTAGCATCAACTACAAGGAGTAATTAACACTACTAGCAACCTACTAGTACCAATCCCGGACTTGGAGACAAGAATGGGATACAAGAGATGAACTAGGGTTTTGAGAGGAGATGGTGCTGGTGAAGATGTTGGTGGAGATTGCCCTCTCCCGATGAGAGGAGCGTTGGTGATGACGATGGCAATGATTTCCCCCTCCCGAAGGGAAGTTTCCCCGGCAGAACAGCTCTGCCGGAGCCCTAGATTGGATCCGCCAAGGTTCCGCCTCGTGGCGGCGGAGTTTCGTCCGAGGAGATGGCTTATGATTTTTTCCTCATAGAAAGACTCCATATAGCAGAAGATGGCCACCGGAGGGCCACTAGGGGTCCCACGAGGTAGGGGCGCGCCCAGGGGGTAGGGCGCGCCCCCCACCCTCGTGGGCAGGGTGTGGCCCCCTGGTGAACTTCTTGCACTCAGTATTTTTCATATATTCTGAAAACGTCTTCCGTGAAGTTTCAGGACTTTTGGAGCTGTGCAGAATAGGTCTCTAATATTTGCTCCTTTTCCAGCCCAGAATCCCAGCTTCCGGCATTCTCCCTCTTTATGTAAACCTTGTAAAATAAGAGAGAATGGGCATAAGTATTGTGACATAATGTGTAATAACAACCCATAATGCAATAAATATCGATATAAAAGCATGATGCAAAATGGACGTATCAACTCCCCCAAGCTTAGACCTCGCTTGCCCTCAAGCGAAAGCCGAAATCGAAAAATATGTCCACATGTTTAGAGATAGAGGTGTCGATAAAAGTAAAATACGGACATGAGGGCATCATGATCATTCTTAGAATAACAACTTACATAATTCTTGTCATATGATTTCTTATGCTAGAGTAATAATTCAATCACAATTTCAAGTATGAATCGTAAACTTCATTGAAAACTAACAGACTATAATCTCAGTCATTGGAGCAATTGCAATTTATCATAACATAGGAAAGAGTCAATATATAAGAGCTTTTCAGCAAGTCCACATACTCAACTATCATATAGTCTTTCACAATTGCTGACACTCACGCAATACTTATGGGTATGGAGTTTTAATCGGACACAGAGAAAGATAGGGGCTTATAGTTTTGCCTCCCAATGTTTTACCTCAAGGGTAATGTCAACAATAATAGTTCATGAAAACTCACATCCAATTAGCCATATATACCAGGATCTTTCCAACATACTGTGCTTGCCAAAGGATAAAATGTAAAAAGGAAGGGTGAAGATCACCATGACTCTTTGCAAGGTAGGAGATAAAAGTAAAAGATAGGCCCTTCGCAGAGGGAAGCACAGGTTGTCATGCGCTTTTATGGTTGGATGCACAAAATCTTAATGCGAAAGAACATCACTTTATATTGCCACTTGTGATATGGACCTTTATTATGCAGTTTGTCGCTTTTATTTCTTCCATATCACACGATCGTATAAAGCTTATTTTCTCCCACACTAATAAGTCATACATATTTAGAGAGCAATTTTTATTGCTTGCACCGATGACAACTTACTCAATCCATAGGTAGGTATGGTGGACTCTCATGGCAAAACTGGTTTAAGGGTATTTGGAAGCACAAGTAGTATCTCTACTTGGTGCGATGAATTCGGCTAGCGTGAGGGGGAAAGGCAAGCTCAACCATGTTGGATGATCCATGACAATATAATTTATCTCAGATGTAAGAAAACATAACCCATTACGTTGTCTTCCTTGTCTGGCGTCAACTCTTTAGCATGTAATATTTTAATGAGTGCTCACAATCATAAAAGATGTCCAAGATAGTATATTTGTATGTGAAGACCTCTCTTTCTTTATTACTTCCTATTAATTGCAACGATGACCAAACTATGTTTGTCAACTCTCAACAACTTTTATTCATCATACTTTTTCTATGTGAGCTCATTACTCTTCATAAGATCCATATGATCTCTTTGTTTCCTTTTTATTTCTTCTCTTTTCTTTTATTCACTCAAGATCATGGCAAAATAATCAAGCCCTTGACTCAACACTAAACTTTATTATATATAGCTCACGGACTCGATTACATAGAGGGACCATAAAGCAAAACTCAAAAATAGATCAAGTCATAAACTTTATTCTACTAGATCAAGATATTACCAAAAGGATCGAACTAAGAAAAACGGTAAAGATAAAAGTGATGGTGATACGATACCGGGGCACTCCCCCAAGCTTGGCAGTTGCCAAGGGGAGTGCCCATATCCGATGCTCAGTTCTTCTTTGTTGGTGGAGAAGATGGAGATGATGATGGATAGTCACGCATCGAGCGTAAGAGGTCCTCCAGCTTGCAGATAATGCCCTTGAGTGCAACAATATGCTCCTTCAACAAAATATTTTCACGTGTGAGATACTTGTTCTGTATACGAGCTAACTCAATCACCTTGAAAGCTTTGATCTCAGTTGGGGTAAGAAGATTGTGATCAAGTTGAAGGATGTCTTCTACTGCCGGAGCGTGATCCTCTGTGGCCTTCTTGATCCCTTCATCCTTGTTGATCTCCATGGGTTCTTCCCTCTTCAGCTCTATCTTCATTAGCCAAGCATCGTTGTCACCATTGTTGGAGGAGGGGGACGACATGATGCCTGGCCTTGACGACCCTGACAGGAAACAGCTCGAAACAAGAACAGAGGATATTTGCGTGATACATGAGTCAAAACCTTCGGGAGATTATATAATGAATTTTTACCAACCAAATTACGTGTCGTGTAAGAAAACGGAGTCCAGAAAGCGCACGAGGTGCCCACGAGGTAGGGGCGCGCCCAGTAGGGTAGGGCGCGCCCTCCACCCTCGTGGAGGCCTCGTGTCCTTCCCGGACTGTTTCTTATTTTTCTATTTTTCTAAATATTCCAAAATGGAGAAATATTGCCTTAAAAATTGTTTTGGAGTCGGTTTACTTACTGTACCACATACCTATTCCTTTTCGAGTCTGAAACGTTCCAGAAAGTGTCCCTTATGTATTCCTCCGGGGTTACAGTTTCAATAACATTGGTTTCAACATTTATGGGATTACCTGAGATATAATGTTTGATTCTTTGACCGTTCGGCACCTTCGGATTTGTGCCTTCGAATTTGTTGATTTTTATGGCACCGGAACGATAGACCTCCTCGATAACGTAAGGACCTTCCCATTTAGAGAGAAGTTTTCTTGCAAAAAAATCTTATGTGTAGTTCTATCCAGCATGGTGTCCTCCATAAGCTTCGGAGTGACACTTGCGTAGGATTTGTTCCTGTTCATGCTTAGGTACACAAAGTCTAATAACACCATCTACTCCTTCTTTATAAAGATGTGGGTCATCCCAAAAGTAATATCTCAAATCATACAAGAACTTTTTCTTTTGTTGGTATGTGAAACTAGGTGGTATGAATTTGGCAACAATGTAATTAGCATAATCAGCATACCATGGAGCAGTATGAGAAGCATTTATGACATTTAATTGCTCATCAGGAAAGCTATCATCAATAGGTAGTGGGTCATCAAGCACATTTTCTAACCTAGACAAGTTGTATGCGACAGGGTTCTCAGCTCCCTTTCTATCAACAATATGTAAATCAAATTCTTGTAGCAAGAGAACCCATCTAATAAGTCTAGGTTTAGCATCTTTCTTTTCCATAAGATATTTAATAGCAGCATGATCAATGTCAATAGTTACTTTATAATCAACAATATAAGGTCTGAACTTATCACAAGCAAATACAACTGTTAAGAATTCTTTTTCAGTAGTAGAATAATTTCTTTGAGCATTGTCTAGGGTTATACTAGCATATTGAATAATGTTTAATTTCTTATCAACTCTTTGCCCCAGAACAACACCTACAACATAATCACTAGCATCACACATAATTTCAAAGGGTAAATTCCAATCAGGTGGCTGAAAAATAGGTGCAGAGATCAATGCTTTCTTAAGTATTTCAAATGCTTCTACACAATCATCATCAAAGACAAATGGTATATCTTTTTGTAATAATTTAGTCAGAGGCCGAGAAATTTTTGAGAAGTCCTTAATGAACCTCCTATAAAATCTGGTGTGACCAAGGAAACTTCTTATACCTTTGATGTCCTTGGGGCATGGCATCTTTTCAATAGCATCAACCTTGGCTTTATCAACTTCAATACCTCTTTCAGAAACTTTATGCCCCAAGACAATACCTTCATTAACCATAAAGTGGCACTTTTCCCAATTCAAGACAAGATTAGTTTCTTCACATCTCTGCAAAACTCGATCAAGGTTGCTCAAGCAATTATCAAAATAAGATCCATAGACGGAGAAATCGTCCCTGAAAACCTCACAAATCTTTTCATAAAAGTCAGAGAATATAGCCATCATGCATCTTTGAAAGGTAGCAGGTGCATTACATAAACCAAAAGGCATACGTCTATAAGCAAAAGTACCAAAAGGGCAAGTAAAAGTAGTCCTTGATTGATCCTTGGCTGACACAGTTATTTGAGAGAAACCAGAATGACCATCTAGAAAGCAAAAAATGTGTATGTTTGGATAATCTTTCTAGAATTTGATCGATAAAAGGTAAGGGGTAATGATCCTTTTTAGTGGCCTTATTTAATTTTCGGAAATCAATTACCATCCTATAACCTGTAATAATTCTTTGAGGAATCAATTCATCTTTATCATTAGGAATGACAGTAATACCTCCCTTCTTAGGGACACAATGGACAGGACTTACCCACTGACTATCAGCAATGGGATAGATTATACCTGCCTCAAGGAGCTTTAGTATTTCCTTTCTTACCACTTCTTTCATTTTAGGATTCAGTCGCCGTTGATGATCACGAACCGGTTTAGCATCTTCTTCCAAATTTATTTTATATTGTCATAGAGTGGGACTAATGCCCTTAAGATCATCAAGAGTATACCCAATAGCAGCACGGTGCTTCTTCAGAGTTTTCAATAATCTCTCTTCCTCATGCTCTGAAAGGTTAGCACTAATAATAACAGGATATATCTTTTTCTCATCAAGATAAGCATATTTAAGAGTATCAGGCAACGGTTTAAGCTCAAACACGGGATCACCCTTGGGTGGAGGAGGATCCCCTAGGATTTCAACAGGCAAATTGTGTTTCAGAATAGGTTCCTGTTTAAAGAATACTTCATCTATTTCCCTTCTTTCATTCATAAACATATCATTTTCATGGTCTAGCAAATATTGTTCTAAAGGATCACTAGGAGGTACGGCAATAGAAGCAAGACCAATAATTTCATCCTTACTAGGTAATTCTTCTTCACGGTGTTGTCTACTAAATTTAGAGAAATTAAATTCATGACCACTGTTCAAGATATCTTCCGATATTCCGATAAATCGGCCGATTTATCGCTTACCGTGGTCTGGCCGATAAGATAAATCGGGCGATAAATCAGCCGATATGGCGATAAATTGGCCGATATGCCGATAAAATGGCCGATTTACCCCTTATCATAGGTCGACCGATATATTCCCGATAAGCGATATCCCCAACATTGTTCATGACACATATCATCTAAACCGGTAGTAACAACATCCTTTTTGCAATCTATCTTAGCATTAACAGTGTTTAAGAAGGGTCTACCAAATATAATGGGACAAAAGCTATCTTGTGGGGAACCAAGAACAAGAAAATCAGGAGGATATTTAGTTTTCCCACACAAGACTTCAACATCTCTAACAATTCCCATTGGTGAAATAGTATCTCTATTGGCAAGTTTAATTGTGACATCAATATCTTATATCTCAGCAGGTGCAATATCATGCATAATTTCTTTGTATAAGTCATAAGGTATTGCACTAGCACTAGCACCCATATCACATAAGCCATGATAACAATGATCTCCTATTTTAACAGAAATAACAGGCATGCCTACCACAGGTCTGTTTTTATCTTTTGCACAAGGTTTAGCAATTCTAGCAGTCTCCTCGAGGAAATGAATAACATGCCCATCAATATTATCAGACAAGAGATCTTTAACAATAGCAATATCAAGTTCAACTTTAATTTGCTCAGGAGGTGTATAAGTTTTAATATTGCTTTTAGGAACCACAGTTGAAGCTTTAGCATGATCCTTTATCCTAACAGGGAAAGGTGGTTTCTCAACATAAGAAGTAGGAACAATAGGATCATTATAAGTGACAGTCTTTTCTTCAACTTTAATTGGTGCAGCTACTTTTACTTTTATGGGAGGATGATATTTAAACCACTTTTCCCTAGGAAGATCAACATGAGTAGCAAAAGATTCACAGAAAGAAGCTACTATTTCAGAGTCAAGTCCATATTTAGTGCTAAATTTACGGAAAACGTCGGTATCCATAAAAGATTTAACACAACCAAACTTAGGTGTCATACCTGACTCCTTACCTTTGCCGAGGTCCCAATCTTCAGAGTTGCGTTTAATTCTTCCAATAAATCCCATTTGAATTCAATAGTCTTCGTCATAAAAGAGCCAACACAAGAAGTATCGAGCATGGTGCGATTGTTATCAGAAAGCCGAGCATATAAATTTTGAATAATCATTTCTCTTGAGAGCTCATGATTGGGGCATGAATATAACATTGATTTAAGCCTCCCCCAAGCTTGAGCGATGCTTTCTCCTTCACGGGGCCAAAAATTATATATATAATTGCGATCACGATGAACAAGATGCATAGGATAAAACTTCTGATGAAATTCCAATTTCAATCGTTTGTAGTTCCATGACCCGTATCATCACATAGCCTATACCATGTCAATGCATCTTCCGTCAAAGATAAATGGAAGACCTTCTTTTTAATAACATCTCCGGGTACACCTGCAAGCTTAAATAATCTACAAACTTCATCCACATATATTAGGTGCTCATCAGGATGCGTTGTTCCGTCTCCTGCAAAAGGATTAGCTAGCAGTTTTTCTATCATACCCGAAGGAATTTCAAAGCAGACATTTTCATTTTCAGTAGGTTCAGTAGGTTGAGGAACAACTCTTTGCTCTACTGGTCGGGGTGAAGATACCCCGAACAAACCCCCCAGAGGATTACTTTCCATAGTAACAAGTGACAGTAAATTTCAGCACACTATATAAATTTTCCTTACCAAATTCCACCTACCAAAGGCGCTTCACTCCCCGGCAATGGCGCTAGAAAAGAGTCTTGATGACCCACAAGTATAAGGGATCTATCGTAGTCCTTTCGATAAGTAAGAGTGTCGAACCCAATGAGGAGCAAAAGGAAATGATAAGCGGTTTCCAGCAAGGTATTCTCTGCAAGTACTAAAATAAGTGGTAACAGATAGTTTTGTGATAGGATAATTTGTAATGAGCAACAAGTAACAAAAGTAAATAAAGTGCAGCAAGGTGGCCCAATCCTTTTTGTAGCAAAGGGCAAGCCTAAACAAACTCTTATATAGAGAAAAGCGCCCCCGAGGACACATGGGAATATCGTCAAGCTAGTTTTCATCACGTTCATATGATTCGCGTTCGGTACTTTGATAATTTGGTATGTGGGTGGACCAGTGCTTGGGTGCTTCCCTTACTTGGACAAGCATCCCACTTATGATTAACCTCTATTGCAAGCATCCGCAACTACAACAAAAGTATTAAGGTAAACCTAACCATAGCATGAAACATATGGATCCAAATCAGCCCCTTACGAAGCAACGCATAAACTAGGGTTTAAGCTTCTGTCACTCTAGCAACCCATCATCTACTTGTTACTTCCCAATGCCTTCCTCTAGGCCCAAATAATGGTGAGGTGTTATGTAGTCGACGTTCGCATAACACCACTAGAGGAGAGACAACATACATCTCATCAAAATATCGAACGAATACCAAATTCACATGACTACTAATAGCAAGACTTCTCCCATGTCCTCAGGAACAAACGTAACTACTCACAAAGCATAATCATGTTCATAATCAGAGGGGTATTAATATGCATATAGGATCTGAACATATGATCTTCCACCAAATAAACCAACTAGCATCAACTACAAGGAGTAATTAACACTACTAGCAACCTACTAGTACCAATCCCGGACTTGGAGACAAGAATTGGATACAAGAGATGAACTAGGGTTTTGAGAGGAGATGGTGCTGGTGAAGATGTTGATGGAGATTGCCCTCTCCCGATGAGAGGAGCGTTGGTGATGACGATGGCAATGATTTCCCCCTCCCGAAGGGAAGTTTCCCCGGCAGAACAGCTCTGCCGGAGCCCTAGATTGGATCCGCCAAGGTTTCTCCTTGTGGCGGCGGAGTTTCGTCCGAGGAGATGGCTTATGATTTTTTCCTCATAGAAAGACTCCATATAGCAGAAGATGGCCACCGGAGGGCCACTAGGGGTCCCATGAGGTAGGGGGCGCGCCCAGGGGGTAGGGCGCGCCCCCCACCCTCGTGGGCAGGGTGTGGCCCCCTGGTGAACTTCTTGCACTCGGTATTTTTTATATATTCTGAAAACGTCTTCCGTGAAGTTTCAGGAATTTTGGAGCTATGCGGAATAGGTCTCTAATATTTGCTCCTTTTCCAGCCCAGAATCCCAGCTGCCGGCATTCTCCCTCTTTATGTAAACCTTGTAAAATAAGAGGAATAGGCATAAGTATTGTGACATAATGTGTAATAACAGCCCATAATGCAATAAATATCGATATAAAAGCATGATGCAAAATGGAGTATCATTACACACGCGGTTGGCGCATTTTAATTAAGTCAAGTGTCAAGTTCTCTACAACCGGATATTAACAAATTCCCATCTGCCACATAACCGCGGGCATGGCTCTCGAAAGTTTAAACCCTGCAGGGGTGTCCGAACTTAGCCCATGACAAGCTCACGATCCGCGAAGACAATCCTCCATCGCGGGACCCTCCGATCAGACTCGAAATCCCGGTGCACAAGACATTTCGACAATGGTAAAACTAGTCCAGCAAGACCTCCCGACGTGCCGACACCCTGATAATAGCCGTGCATATCTCGTCTTAGGCCACGTCCGGATGGGTCAGCCTACAGGTATATACCAAATACCTCGGGTTTCCCCGAGGCGGCGGCGCACGGCGGCGGCGGGTGAGGCAGGCGGCGGTGTGGGAGGCGTGGACGCGCGGCGCTGGCGGCGGAGGCGCTCAGGCCCGGGCGGGCCGTCCTCGGGCTCGCGGGCCCGCGCGGTGATGGGAGGCGGCGGCGACATGTGGCGGGCGCAGAGTGTCTGCGGTTTAGATGGGCTAGTGGGCTGTTGTGGAGGGGTATTGGGCTGCAAAGAGAGAGGGGTTTTGGTGGTTACACGGTTAACCGTTGGGGTATCAAACAACCTCCAACTGGAACGAAATTTGACAGGCGGCCTACCGGTGATATATCAAGGCCACTCAACAAATCTCGGCCCATTCTGAGAACGTTTTTCTCCCGCTCACCAAACGAGATCTGAGAGGTGCAACAGGTGCACGTGTGAGTGTCGGATTCTGAAACGGACAATGGGAAAAATGACCGGATGCAAGAGACGAACACGAATGCAAATGAGATGCACATGATGACATGAGATGAAATGCATGATATGAACAAAATGCAAAACGAGGACAAAACCCAACCACGAAGGATATAACATATAACATTGCGGAAATGGCAAGAGTTGGAGTTACAATTATGGAATGTTACATCCGGGACGTTACACAGTATGATCTTGCTGAAGAACGGTAGGCTCCATTGATCGAACATGGGAGATCAGCACTTCTGTATCCCCATGGTCAACTTCCTTAGTTAGTAATTTCCACTGATGGAGAAGCAATAACAATTTAAACAAACAGTCAACAGGTTTATTAGGGAAGACATGATCAACAGTAAACGTGTTTCTAGTGGTCCAAAAGACCCAACACATAGCATGAACCCAACCCAGAACAATCGACGCTTCTGGCACAGAAGTTGAGAAGAGAGAGCATGGAGATCCCCAAAAGAGGACGGGGACCAGATAATATCTACCACGACCGGATGTGTTTCCATATAAGTTTGGCCAGATGACAGTTATAAAGAATGTGATTGATATCTTCCCTAGCATCACAAAGGGCACATCAGAACTAGGCCGTTACTTTTACAAATCTGATCAGCCACGGGCAGCCTTCCACGGATCGCTTGCCACATAAATATATATTTTTTATCTTGAGAGGGATCTTGGCACGCCAAATATCTTTGAATTTACTAGTGGGGGAGCCCATAGTCAACCTGGAATACAAAGATATAACTGAAAACCTCCCGGAAGAGGAATGGGGCCAATGACCGTGTCCTCGGTCTTCGAGAGCAAAGGGAAGAGCTCGGCAAGATGCTGCCAGTCCACCAACTCTTCAGGAGAAAGCACACGACGAAGACCCATATCCCTGTTATTATGAGAGAGGTCTGAGATGGAAATCTCAGAAGACGAACAATAAGAGAACAATACCAGAAAAGGAGAACATAAAGGAGAATCACCACACCACCAGTCAAGCCAAAAACACATGTTCTCCCCATTACCCACCACAAACCTGACATGAGCTCGAAAATCATCTCTAACTTCAAGAAGATACAATTCGGGAAGTATTTTGCTTTACAAATGTCCAACCATAAGGTCCCAGAAGAAGTATGAAATATTCTCCACCACCATTTGATATTTATAAACTAAGTATTAATGATGCCCAACACCCCTAGGATTTTAGGCTTGCACATAAATTTCCATTTGACCACTCAAAGCAATGGGTTGCTCCTTTGATGTTGCTTTTTGTCTCCTTCACTCATGTTTGAGTGCAAAGGGTGACACATCTTCAATTTGCGCTTAATCTTTCCGTTTTTGGACGCTTGTCTTGTGTGTTGTCTTATAAGTTTAAGCCGATTCTGAGCATTCATGTATCATGTAATCCCTGACTGGTTGATGACTTCATTAATCTAAACCCGGGTTCGTATTGAGTCTTTTACTCTAAAAAATGGTCATGGGACTGTTTTTTGGACGTGTCTAGTGGGCGGCCGACTGCCCACTAGTGCAACCGAGCGGCCGGCTGAAAAAGGAAACCCCCTGTCCCCACGAAACAGAAAAGGAAGGGGCTCATCAAAATAGACTGATTGAGCCCCCACGTAGCCAGCTGTCCCCAGCTCGCACCCACGCCCCCGCTCGCCCCCACGCCTCAGCCCCTCCCACGCTGCCTTTTTCTTCTTCTCCACGCCAGAAGCAGATCCAACAGAAATCGCCCCCAACCCTTCTTCCTCCTCCTACACAGCCGCCATGGGAGCCCCAAAGTAGAAGGAGCTGCTTCAAGATCTAAAGGGCAGGGTGGTCAGAGCCATACCAGGCAGTAAGATCAAGCAGGTAAGCCCCCTCTGCACCTCTTCACTTCCCCCTTTCTTCTACTACATAGGCATATGTAAACCCCCTTCTCCATGGATCCATGGAGAATCTGCTTCAAAAAAGAGGTGAATCTGGCACATCACACCAGCCTACTTGATGTTACTGTTGGATGTGTTAAACATGGCAAAAACTACTTGATGCATGCCAGACAAGTTTCTACCACCTGGATGTGTTAAACAAGCCAACTAAAAACAAGTTCTCTGGCCAATTAAAACATGATTAAAGCCAACTCAACAAAGCATTGTAGCCAAAAACTAAACATGCATTCTACCAACTTGTAGTATATTGTTTGCAAAATGAACAAAAAATTGACTGCCCAATAGATATGTGCAACAAAAAATTCATAAATGTGCAACTGAACATGCATCCTAGCCATCTGAACCTATATTCTGGCAACTCGGCATGCATGCTAGCCAAAACTAAAACATGCATTGTACCCCACGTGTTATCTGGCCAACTAAAAAACATGTATCCTGGCCAACTAAACATGTATCCTGGCCAAGTAAACATGTATATTTCGCAATACATGTTTGTGAGTGAACACTTTGGGAAAACTGTAGTATATGTGCAAATAAAAAACATATTTTCTGGCCAACTAAACATGCATGTTGGCAAAAAACTGAGAAAATGTATCCTGGCCAACTAAGACATCTATTCTAGCCAACTGAATGCATTAATTGTCCAACTGAACATGCATGTTGGCCAAAAACTGAAATAAATGCAACCTGGCCAGCTGAGACATCTATTCTAGCCAACTAAAAACATTGAATGTCCAACTGGATATGTATGCTGGCCAAGTGCAAAGATGCATCCTGGCAATTGAGACGTCTATTCTAGCGAAAACTAGAAATCTGTAGTGCAACAGGAAAAGCAAAAGAACTTTTGTCCATGGCTAATGAAGCCACAAACCATATTAACATATTCACACATATAATCTTGTCCCACGCATATATTATGGTCCCACACCTATTGCAAACCATATTAATATGTTCAAATATACCAGAACTAGAAACATAAACGACGATGAGAAACATATAACTATAATCTATCCTCCAATTCTTCTTTCTTCTTTCACCTGGATTTACCTTCTCAAATGTAGCATCCAATTATGTGCAGAAAAATCTGAAAAGAGTTCCTTGCGAAACGGAAACCTACAGATCATTACAACAAAACAAAAAAGGGGGAAAGTCAGAAAAAACTCTGTAGCAAAAAGAAGTCATGCTTTTGCCAGTTATTTACTGCAAACTGTGCAACTAACATAACAAATCTGTGTAAACAAAAAATTTCATAACTATTATAATAAAATATTATGCTATGGTCATGTTGTTTTTGGAACTAAGATTATCACAAAATGGTGTGCAACTGCCTATTTACTAAGTTTTTAGGTTGTTTGAAACACTCTTTTTCTGTGGTTACCAACTGATGACATCAATTTCTTCTTTTTATATATGTGCAGGGAGTGTGTGGTAGCATCCAAGAACAAGGAAAAAAATGCTTGATCTCAATGAGTTGCCTCTAGATCTCAATGAGCTTCCTCGTGATATGGATCAGCAGCAACCCAGCATACAACAAGGAAATTGGACAGAAAATGGTCGATCTGTTTACTACACGCAGGCAAGTCGTGATGGTAACCCTATGGGCCATGACAATGTGGCAGGCCAGTCATCAGCCCGTGGTGCCCGTGTAGTGGTGTCTTTGCAGTCAGAGAGTCATACTCTTGATGACACAGGAACCGAGGCAAATGTTCCTGGTCCAACCAGGACTGAGCTAGAAGCTGGGGCTGTTGACAGAGCTGTGCAAGTAGAAGAAGGAGAGGATGAGGCTGGTTCTCAACCTATGGAACCCTATGTTGGCATGAGGTTTGACAGCCTTCAAATTGCTAAGGATCACTACAACAGCTACGCACTACGGATGGGTTTCTCTATCAAGATGAACACCTCTAGACGGACAGCCCGCACCAATGAATTGATAAAACAATAGTTTTGCTGCAACAAGTTCAAGAAGACCAAAGCTGATGATGGAGGAGCTGAGGCTCCTCCTGTCCTGGACCCTATTCCAGATCCAAAATCTGTTAACAGTGATGAGGAGATGGAAGAAGAACCTCCAATATTTGCTGAAGAGGAGGCTGGTACTAGTAAGAAGAAGAAGAAGAAGAAGAAGCGCAAACGCGAGACAATAAAGCAGACTGAATGCAAGGCAAAAATTTTGGTGAAGCTGATAGATGGGCGATGGGAGGTGACGCACTTTGTTCGTGAGCACAATCATACGCTTGTGAACAAACCGTCATTGTCCAAATACTTAAGATCCCACCAAGGCATCTCACCTGATGAAAAGGAGTTTCTGCGCATCTTGTATAACTGCAACTTGACTACAGGTGTGGTGTTTTTCTATATCCCTTGAAGAATTAATTTTCCCTCTAGGCAGTCCAGTGTGCAACTGTTATGGTACTACTGTGCAACTGAAATGGCTTAACTATGCAACTGGTGTCCAACTTCCCATGCTTCTTGTATATCATTTTTGGTGCTTCTTGTGCACCTAGATTGTCTTTACTGTGCAACTACACAATGTCATGTATGCAAAAACTGCAAAGTGTTTTTAAAAAGGTGCAGCTAGGTGTCCATTTCCTGCGATTATGTTCTGTGCCAACACGTGTCCTATTACTGTGCAGCTGGATGTGCCATTTGTGCAACTAAAAAAAGGATATATTGTTTGTTTTTGCATTATGCAGGACGAATGATGCATGTAATGGCAGAGTTCTATGGATCTGAGATGATGGTGCCGTTCGGACCAAAGGCAATAACAAATCTTTGTACAAGTTTCCGTAGAGATGACACAAAGGAGGGTGATCTGATTGAGACAATTGCGCACTTCAAGGATATACAAAAAACCGATCCAGACTTCTTCTATAAGGTGAAATATGAGAGTTGTCAACATATTTTGGGTGGACGGCTTAGCTCAAAAAGCTTATGCGGAGGCGTACCACGATTGCATATCGTTTGACACCACCTACATGACCAACTTGTACAATATGCCGTTCGCGCCCTTCATAGGAATAAACCGACATGGCCAATCTTTCATGTTGGGTTGCGCGTTTGTGAGGCAGGAGTTGGCATCGAGCTTTGATTGGGTCTTTGGAGCATTCCTAGAGGCTTGGATGGCAAACCTCCTGACAACTTCATCACCGATCAGGATGGTGCGATGAGGCTGTTAATACAGAGCATCTTTCCAACCACCGTGCACCGCTGTTGTCGATGGCACATCATGAAAAAGGCTCAGGAAAAGGTTGGTTGGCTGCTGTGCTGGAATCCAGGACTCTCTAATGATTTCAACAAGTGTGTTGACTTCAGCTTCACTATAGACGAGTTTGAGCAGAATTGGGCTGGGTTAATGATGAAGTATGAGGCTATGACACACACGCACTTTGAGAAGTTGTACGAATATAGGTCAACTTGGGTGCCGTGCTACTTCAAACATAGGTTCTTCCCCTTCCTCCAGTCTACACAACGTAGTGAGGGGTTCAACGCCGTCCTCAAAAGATATGTGAACCCACACAACTCAATGCTGAACTTCGTCAAGAAATATGAAAAAATCCAGAACCACATCCTTGCCAAGGAAGGTTGCAATGGTTACAGGACAGAACACCTTGAGATTGAGTTGTGGTCCAACTTCCCAAGAGAGAAGCAAGCTTACAAAACCTATACTAGAGACCTTTACCGCAAGTTCAGAGAAGAGTTTGAGCTGATTGGACGTTATAATGCATTCCAAGTTGGTGCTGATGTGTTTGAGCTCAGACCGAACCAGGAATTTGTTGCGAAATATGGTTCTCGAAACTACTTGGTGCAGGCACGGGTGGAGGAGGGTTCCTATTTGTGTGAGTGCTGTAAAATGGACAAGGACGGCATCCTCTGTTGCCACATCCTCAAGGTGTTCACCCATGTTGGTGTTGATGTCATACCGGAAAGGTACCTGCTAAGACGGTGGACACCTACTGCTGTACCTAGTGCGCCAGGGACTGGTTATGAGCAACCGGATGAAATGCCTCCTCAATCAAAGAAGCAGATAAGGGAGAGGAACATGATATATGATTTTCAGAAACTAGCAAAGTTTGCGAGTGGTTCTGATCCAGCACAAGCTATTGTATACAAGCATATGCGTGCAGCACGTACCGAGATCGGCCACCTGAACAAGTCCAAGAAAAAGAAAAAACCGACTGCTGCAACGGGGCCATCAGATGATGGCAACCCTCGAGGACCTCCTCCACCTCCAGGCAGCAATCAGGGGGCTCATCATCCAGGTAATTACCTGCCCCAACTCCTGATCTAACTAGGTGTGTAACTTCAGTTGCCCACATCATTGTGCCTAGTTGCACACACCATGGTAGCCACTTGGACAGAACATACTGTCTAGTTGCACACGCTGTGTTAGTTCAAGCATCAAGATAACACAGCTAACTTATTTTTCCAGTTCTGGATATAGGTGATGTCAACCCTCAAGGACCTCCTCCCCCTCCTGGCTGTACATGGCATCCTCCGCCACCTCCTCCCCCGCGTGCTCCTCCCAATGTGTAACACCCTCGATGCGACTATATCTCACACGTGTCGAGGCACGACTTAGAGGCATAATCGCATTGAAGGCATATGTCGCAAGTTAGGCAATCTTCACAACATCCCATGTAATATAGATAAAAAAAGGGGAGATAACATAGTTGGCTTACACTTGCCACGTCAATCAAGTACATAAATAACATTGCATCAACCAAACACTCATGGCCCGACTATGGCGCCAAAATAAAAGAGAACCCAACAAGCGACACGGTCCCGATCACCCCCAACTGGGCACCACTACTGATCATCAGGAAAGGAAACATAGTAACATTGAGTGTCTTCGTCGAACTCCCACTTGAGCTCAAGCGCGTCTCCTGGAGCGGAATCATCAGGCCCTGCATCTGGTGTAATAGTAATCTGTGAGCCACAGGGACTCAGCAATCTCGCACCCTCGCGATCAAGACTATTTAAGCTTATAGGTATGGCAAGGTAAAATGTATGTGGAGCTGCAGCAAGCGACTAGCAAATATGGTGGCTAACTTATATGCGGAAGAGAGCGAGAAGAGGAGGCAAAGCGCGAGCGAGAAACTAGAGGACAACCTACGCAAACATTACTCCAACACCGTGTCCGCTTCCCGGACTCCGCCGAGAAGAGGCCATCACGGTAACACACTCAGTTGATTCATTTTAATTAAGTTAAGGTTCAAGTTATCTACAACCGGACATTAACAAATTCCCATCTGCCCATAACCGCGGGCACGGCTTTCGAAAGTTCAAATCCCTGCAGGGGAGTCCCAACTTAGCCCATGACAAGCTCTCATGGTCAACGAAGGAATAGACCTCCTCCCAAGACGTTCCGATCAGACTCGGTATCTCGGTTCTTCAAGACACTTCGACAGGTTAAAACAAGACCAGCAACACCGCCCGAATGTGCCGACAAATCCCGATAGGAGCTGCACATATCTCATTCTCAGGGCACACTCAGATGAGCCAGACGTCGGGTAGGCCAGCCCAGAGTTGCCCCTGGTAGCCCCGGACATCGCTCGGTGGGACCAACACTCAGAGGAGCACTGGCCCGGGGGGGCTAAAATAAGATGACCCTCGGGCTCCGGAAACCCAAGGGAAAAAGAGGCTAGGTGACAAATGGTAAAACCAAGGTTGGGCATTGCTGGAAAAGCTTTAATCAAGGCGAACTATCAAGGGGTTCCCATTATAACCCAACCGCGTAAGGAACGCAAAATCCGGGAACATAACACCGATATGACGGAATCTAGGGCGGCAAGAGTGGAACAAAACACCAGGCGAGAGGCCGAGCCTTCCACCCTTTACCAAGTATATAGATGCATTAAGATAACGAGATAATATAATGATATCCCAACAAGTAAATAAATGTTCCAATAAGGAACGGCCTTCAATCTTCACCTGCAACTAGCAACGCTATAAGAGGGGCTGAGCAAAGCGGTAACATAGCCAATCAACGGTTTGCTAGGACAATGGTGGGTTAGAGGTTCGACATGGCAATTTGGGAGGCTTGAAAGAAAGTGGTAGGCATCGTAGCATTGGCATAGCAAAAGAGCGAGCAAACTAGCATAGCAAAGATAGTAGTGATTTCGAGGGTATGATCATCTTGCCTACACAGTTGTCAGAGTTGACTGGATCCTTAAAAGCAAACTCAACGGGCTCCTCGTTAGTGAACTCGTCTCCCGGCTCTACCCAAACAAGACAAACAAGCAACAAGGACACAATCAACCACGTGCAAGACTCAAACAAAATGATGCAATGATGATATGCTATGCGGGATGCGATGCGGGATGCAAAATGCAAGATATGACAGGAAATGCATGAACCTGGCCTCAACTTGGAAATACAAGTGTGCCACTGGAAAGATGAGATGAAATCTCTTGAAAACGATATAAAGAACGCCGGAATCGGAGTTACTGTTTGGAAATGGCAAGCGATTCAAATATGACACCGGTCTGCGATTTACAGCAAGTAGCCATCTAAATGCAACGAGATGAACATGCTACAGCACCCAAACATGGCAACAAAATACATGGCAGGGATGCATTCAAGATGCTTAACAAAAGTCTATCACTGAGCTACGGCCAATTCATCCATTAACAGGTTCAAACAAGCATGGCAAAAATGCATATGGCAAACAGATCTCAGACTTAGTGAAATTAACACTTGTCTGGAATTTCAGATCAGGTAGCACTCTTCGGAGCAACAAAACTACATGCTACAGGACCTGAACATGGCAAAGTAAAGCATGGCATGGAGCTACTCAAAGAGCTTAACAAAAGTCCCTTAGTGACCTTGAGTCAAAAGGGATCATAAAATACAATTGCAAGCATGTGAACATAGCAAAAACATAATCAGTTTTCAGACTCAGTGAAAACTGACACATGCTGAAACATAACTCAAGTAGGCATGTTTACGAGCTCAGTGCACTCACTACGGTGCAAGTCATGGCAAGCTAAGCACACACCCATCAATAATACACAAAATGAAAGCTAGACATGGCAAGAACAATAGCATAGCATGCATGGATCAACTACAACATCATCGGCAAAATTGCAAACAAGTTGACAATCTGCCCAGATTCACAAAGTAGCAAAAGTAGAGCTCGATTGACTCAAGCTAGGGTGCTCCATAATTGCAAACAAAGACATTGATGGAAAGAGCACTACAATATTAACAAAACATCCTTACTGACCATCCTCAAAAGAGGCACGGATCACTAGGAAACAACATGAACATATGGCAACATGAGATAAACAGATCAAGGACTTAATGGAATTGCTAAGTCCCTAAAAACAGAATTAACAAGTGCACCACTTTGCAAGCTCGTGCTAGTCACCACACACATCACAAAAATACATGGGTTGCACCTCTCGAAAGATGACAAAACCCTTAACAAAACATATGTAGAGCTCATGGGCATATCATGCACACATTAATCATGGAAAAAATGACAAAAACCTAAATGGAGCAGCAGATCTGACAATTATCTCAAGTAGCCCTCTTCTAACAGCATTTCGGGCACCAAGATGAACTCAAATAAAATGGTGCAATGGAATGAAATGATGTACTCTCTGAGATGAACATTTTGATATGCTATATGCATGAATCGGAGCTACGGATGCAAAGTTACGAGGCTGTGAACATGAGCACTTGGACTGAGATTTCGGGACTTACAAGAAAAACAACCTCCGGATCTAGGGTTTACTGTTCACGGCACACGAACCGAGGCGGCCGGATCTTCGCCGGAATTCTTCGCCGGAGTAGGAGGGAGAGGCCGAGGCGAGGGGCGGCGGGGTCCGGCGTTGAGGCGGCGGCGGGGCGGCACGGACGCGGCGGCCGGGGCGGCGAGCGGCCGGGCGGCGGGCGGCGGAGCTGCGGCGCGCGGCGCCGGGCGTGGAGAGGCGGCGGCGGCTCGTCGGCGGGTGGCGGCGGGCGAGGGAGGAGAAGGAGGCGCGGGGCGGCGCGATGGATGGGCCCGCGGGGGCCTGATGCGGGCTTCCCGGGCCCGGGCGGCGCGGGGATCTGGGGACCGGGCGCGGGCGAATGACGCGATGCCACGTGGCAGCGGCGGGACAGGTCGGACACATCTGGCCCGAATCGGACGTGTCCGGCGGCGAGAGGTGGAAGACGACTAGGGTTTGCCCGAAAATTTTGGGGAGTGGTCTTTAAATAGAGGTGCAGGGGGCTAGGAGAGTCCAAATGAGGTGCGGTTTTCGGCCACGCGATCGTGATCGAATGCTCTAGATGATGGAGAGTGTTTAGATGGGTTTTGGGCCAAAATGGAGGGGTGTTGGGCTGCAACACACACGAGGCCTTTTTGGTCCCTCAGTTAACCGTTGGAGTATCAAACGAAGTTCAAATGGTACAGAACTTGACAGGCGGTCTACCGGTAGTAAACCAAGGCCGCTTGGCAAGTCTCGGTCCAATCCGGAAATGTTTAATCCCCACACACGAAAGAAAGCTAGAAATGACCACCGGAGGAGAACGAAGCGCCGGAATGCAAAACGGACAACGGGGAAAATGCTCAAATGCATGAGATGAACACGTATGCAAATGCAATGCACATGAAGACATGATATGAGATGCATGAAAACGACAACAACACACGGAGACAAAGACCCGAACCCGAGAAAATAAAATAACTTATCGCCGGAAACGGCAAGAGTTGGAGTATAAATTGGGAAAGTTACATCTAGGGTGTTACAACACTCCACCACTACGAAAGGATCTCGTCCCGAGATCTAGGACTGAAAGAACGCCGGGTACTCAGAACGGAGGTGATCCTCGCGTTCCCAGGTAGCTTCACAGTCGGAATGGTGTGACCACTTGACTTTGAGAAATTTGATTGACTTGTTGCGAGTCTTGCGTTCAGTCTCTTCAAGAATAGCAACTGGGTGCTCACGATAAGAGAGGTATTCTTGGAGCTCAATGTCCTCAAAGTTGACGGTGCGGTCAGGAGTCTTGAAGCACTTTCGGAGCTGAGAGACATGGAACACGTCATGAACATTTGCAAAGTTTGAAGGAAGCTCGATTTGATAGGCGAGGTCGCCTCTCTTGCTGACAATCTTGAAAGGTCCCATGTATCTAGGGGCAAGCTTCCCTTTGATACCGAAGCGACGAGTACCTTTCATAGGAGAGATGCGGAGGTAAACATGATCTCCGATCTCGAAAGCCAAATCACGGTGCTTACTATCATAGTAGCTCTTCTGGCGGGATTGGGCTGCTTTGAGGTTATGTCGAATGACTTTGCACATTTCTTCTACCTCTGTGATTAAGTCATTACCCAAAAGCTGACATTCATCGGTTTCAGACCAGTTGAGAGGGGTACGGCACTTCCTGCTATACAGAATTTCAAATGGGGCCTTGCCCGAACTTGCTTGAAAACTGTTGTTGTAGGAGAATTCAGCATAAGGAAGACAATCCTCCCACTTCATGCCGAAGGAGATCACACAAGCCCTAAGCATATCTTCAAGAATCTGGTTGACAAGCTCGACTTGACCGCTAGTTTAAGGATGGAAAGTTGTGCTGAAGCGGATGTTAGTGCCCATGGCCTTCTGAAAAGAATCCCAAAACTTCAAGGTAAAGATGCTGCCACGGTCTGAAGAGATCACTTGAGGAATACCGTGCAGAGAAACAATACGAGAGGTATAGAGTTTCGCCAATTGAGCTGCAGTGATTGACTCTTTGATAGGCAGAAAGTGAGCCACTTTGGTGAGTTTGTCGATGACAACGAATATAGCATCATTGCCACGCTTGGACTTTGGAAACCCAGTCACAAAGTCCATTTCAATGTGGTCAAACTTCCATTCTGGAATGGCAAGAGGTTGGAGGAGACCTGCTGGCCTTTGGTGTTCTGCCTTCACTCTTCTGCAGACATCACATTCATTCATGAATTGAGCAATCTCGCGCTTCATTCGAGTCCACCAATAAGCTTGCTTGAGGTCCTGATACATCTTCGTGCTCCCAGGGTGGATGGAGAGGAGAGAATTGTGAGCCTCATTCATGATCACTTTACGGAGGTCACCTTTGGGTACAACAATACGATCCTCGAAGAAGAGAGTATCCTTGTCATCAAGGCGGTAGCACTTGTACTTGGGTTGACTCTTGGCAATCCCAATCTTCACCTTTTTCACCATAGCATCAAGAAGCTGAGCTTGGCGAATCTGGTCTTCCAAGGTAGGAGAGACTTGAAGGTTGGCGAGGAAACCTTGAGGAACAACTTGCAGATTAAGTTTGTGGAAAGCTTCACAAAGCTCGGGTTGATAAGGCTTGAGAATCAGACTGTTACAATAAGCCTTTCTGCTCAATGCGTCAGCAATCACATTGGCCTTGCCTGGAGTATACTCGATACTCGGATTATACTCTTGAATCATTTCGACCCATCGAGTTTGCCTGAGGTTGAGATTAGGCTGAGTGAAAATGTACTTGAGACTCTTGTGATCAGTGAAAATGTCCACTTTTCTTCCCAATAAGAGATGTCTCCAAGTCAAAAGAGCATGCACAACTGCCGCCAACTCGAGATCATGAGTGGGGTAGTTCTTTTCATTAGGCTTCAACTGGCGAGAGGTATAAGCAACAACTTTCTTCTCTTGCATCAACACTGCGCCAAGACCTTGGAGAGAGGCATCACAAAAGACCTCGTACGGCTTGGATTCATCAGGCGGAGTCAGAACTGGAGCAGCGATCAATTTCTCTTTCAAAGTGTTGAAAGCAATGTCACACTCCGGAGACCAAACGTACTTGACGTGCTTCTGGAGAAGATTTGAGAGAGGATTCGCGATCTTAGAAAAGTTTTCAATGAATCTTCGGCAGTAGCTTGCGAGACCGAGGAAGCTACAGAGTTGCTTCACGTTCTGAGGAGGTTCCCAATTCACAATTGCAGACACCTTCTCAGGATTCATGGCAATGCCCTTGGCAGAGATGATATGACCAAGATAAAGAACCTCATCGAGCCAAAATTCACACTTGGAGAACTTGGCGTAGAACTGATGTTCTCTGAGCTTATCAAGAACCAAACGCAAGTGCTTGGCATGATCTTCCTTGTTCTTGGAGAAAACCAGAATGTCGTCGAGATAGACCAAAATGAAGTCATTGGTGTAGGCGTTGAAGATGAAATTCATCATGCGAGAGAACGTCGGAGGAGCATTGACGAGGCCAAAAGACATGACAGTGTCTTCATATGAACCATAGCTTGTCCTGAAAGCCGTCTTGGGAATATCTTGCTCACGGATTTGAATCTGATGATAACCCATACGGAGGTCAAGCTTGGAGAATACTTGAGCACCTTTGAGTTGTTCGAACAGCTCGTTGATGTTGGGAAGTGGGTATTTGTTCTTGATGGTCTTCTTGTTCAATGGACGGTAATCAACACAAAGTCGGTCCGTTCCATCCTTCTTCTTCACAAAAAGAACACCACAACCCCATGGAGAAGAACTAGGCCGGATGAGACCCATTTTCTCTTGAATATCGAGTTGCTTCTTCAGCTCCTTCAACTCTTCAGGTCCGAGCTTGTAAGGACGTTTACACACAGGTTCCATGCCAGGCTCAAGATCAATAACGAATTCAACTGGCCGGTGTGGAGGCATTCCTGGAAGCTCTTCTGGAAAGACGTCTTGATATTCGCAAACGACTGGAATTTGAGAGATGGCATCCAATTCACCCTTCTCATTGAGAGAAAACAGACGGATAGTGTTATCCCGAGCGGCAAAGACAATTACATCCTCAGACGAATGAGTCAATTGAATCTGCCTGGCTGCACAATCAAGATGCGCCTTGTGCTTAGAAAGCCAATCCATCCCAAGAATAAGATCAATATCCGAGTTGCCAAGAACCATCGGAGAAGAGAGAAACTTGTAATCGCCCAACGTGATAGTAACATCTGGGGCAATAGCGCTTGCATTCATGAATTTACCCAGAGAAACAACAGATAATTGTCTAGGCAAATCTTGTAAAGGAAACTCATGCTTAGAAACAAATGGTCTTGAGATGAAACAATGCGATGCACCCGTGTCAAAAAGAACTTTTGCAGGCATATCATTAACAGGAAGGTTACCCATGATCACATCTGACGAGTCCTTTGCCTGAGCTGCATTCATCAAGTTGACATTGGCGGACTTGGGGTTATGCTTGACCACAGCTGTACTTGCCGATCTAACAGGAGGAGGAGGAAGACGCCTCTGATTGAGACACTTGTTGGCATAGTGACCCTTCTATTGGCACTTGTTGCACGTGACCTCTGAAAGCGGCCAGTGATACGGAGCACTTGATCTTGGAGCTTGAGACGAAGTTTTGTTCTGAAAGCCAGGGTTGGGGGGGGGGGAAGATCCACTGCCACCTTTGCTCTTCTGCTGATACGGCTGACGGAACGGAGGAGGAGGAAGCCAATACTTCTGCTGCTTGGCCACTTGAGTAGAGGAAGAAGGAGTAACATCTCTGACTCGCTTCTTGGAAGCATCACACCTCAACTGAGCAGCCTCTTGCTTCAATGCCATGTTGTAGAACTCATCGTATCTCAAGGGCTCGAAGAGAACAAGAGCTAGCTGGATTTGTTCTCTGAGACCACCCCTGAACTAGTATATCATGCTCTTCTCATCAGGGACGTCCTGCTTGGCAAAGCGGGCGAGCTTCTGAAACAACTTGTTGTAGTCATAGACAGACAAAGAGCCTTGCTTCAGGTTGTGGAATTCCTCACGCTTGCTTTCAACCATGCTCTGAGGAATATGATGAGCTCGAAAATCTTGACAGAATTCATCCCAAGTGATAACACGTCCACCTCTGGAGTCCTTGTACTGCTGGAACCATTCTGCAGCTTGATCTTTGAGTTGGAAGGAAGCGAACTTAATAAAGTCCTCAGGCCTGACGTTACTGCACTCGAAATGCTTGCACAGATCCACAAGCCAATCGTCAGCATCGGTTGCCTCAACACAATTGCTGAAAGTCTTTGGTCCGTTAGCAAGGAACTGGTTGAGTGAAGCAAAGTGATTCTGATCATTGCCTTGATTGCGCTCTTGGAGAATTTGCATGATCAACTGTGTGTTTGCATTGGTTGCGGCCATCACAGCTTGCCATGCCTCCGGAGGAGGTGGAGGTGGTGGCGGATTAGGATTCGGAGTCGTGCGCGTTGGAGGAGCCATCCTGAAGAGGTTGACATCCATTAGCACAATGATAGATAAATATTGAAGCTGAATCCAACGGAATGAAAATTGCAACATATAGTCTTCACATCCGAACAAAATGAACAAATGCATTCCTCTTGAAATGGTCACATATCCATAAATTGAGAAGCCACGTAGAATTAAGGTAGAGAAATAAATCGACAAGGTACGGATCAAGAACGAATAATCGGTAAGAAATCCCAATCTCAAACCAATATCCGTGGAAGAAGAACTAGAGCTACTAGAATTCCCACCTATGAAACTCCCGAACCTTTCCAGTTATGCAATCAGGTGTTGGGGATACAGGGGAAGCATAATATCTCACCCAAACTAGCAAATCCTACATCCAGCTGTATCCATCCTTCAACACATAACCAAGAAAAACTTTGGAAACCATCTACCTCAACCTTCGAAAAGCATCCGTTATACAAGTTATGGCGATACTCCTGAACTCCCGCCCCAGTACTGGGTGGCGTCGAGGTTATCTCACCAACCAACTGCATAAAAGAGATTTTTGATGTCGGCGTACTAAACTCAGGTATTCCAAAACTGCAACGATAAAATTATGATGACAACACCTCAGAGCTCAACTCCCCGGGACACTTCCACTAAACCCCTGACAGGAGGCACCAAGACAATGTTCTCATCATAAAACCATCGGAACGATTCCAAGATACCCGCGTGATCCTAAAAAAAATTTAGTGAAATTTGAGAAGAGAAGAGTCAAAACTGTACGTCAGGATGCCTTACCAGAGCGATGAGGAGACTGGGAAGTAAAAAGAATTCCTAAACTCTCCGATATATAATTCCTAAATGACTCAAAACATTTTTTCTAGACACAACTCGGCCGCTAAAAAATGATCAAGCAATGGGGCTCCTAAGGTCGGGGAAGGCTCTGATTACCAACTTGTAACACCCTCGATGCGACTATATCTCACACGTGTCGAGGCACGACTTAGAGGCATAATCGCATTGAAGGCATATGTCGCAAGTTAGGCAATCTTCACAACATCCCATGTAATATAGATAAAAAAAGGGAGATAACATAGTTGGCTTACACTCGCCACGTCAATCAAGTACATAAATAACATTACATCAACCAAACACTCATGGCCCGACTATGGCGCCAAAATAAAAGAGAACCCAACAAGCGACACGGTCCCGATCACCCCCAACTGGGCACCACTACTGATCATCAGGAAAGGAAACATAGTAACATTGAGTGTCTTCTTCGAACTCCCACTTGAGCTCAAGCGCGTCTCCTGGAGCGGAATCATCAGGCCCTGCATCTGGTGTAATAGTAATCTATGAGCCACAGGGACTCAGCAATCTCGCACCCTCGCGATCAAGACTATTTAAGCTTATAGGTATGGCAAGATAAAATGTATGTGGAGCTGCAGCAAGCGACTGGCAAATATGGTGGCTAACTTATACGCAGAAGAGAGCGAGAAGAGGAGGCAAAGCGCGAGCGAGAAACTAGAGGACAACCTGCGCAAACATTACTCCAACACCGTGTCCGCTTCCCGGACTCCGCCGAGAAGAGGCCATCACGGTAACACACTCAGTTGATTCATTTAATTAAGTTAAGGTTCAAGTTATCTACAACTGGACATTAACAAATTCCCATTTGCCCATAACCGCGGGCACGGCTTTCGAAAGTTCAAATCCCTGCAGGGGAGTCCCAACTTAGCCCATGACAAGCTCTCACGGTCAACGAAGGAATAGACCTCCTCCCAAGACGTTTCGATCAGACTCGGTATCTCGGTTCTTCAAGACACTTCGACAGGTTAAAACAAGACCAGCAACACCGCCCGAATGTGCCGACAAATCCCGATAGGAGCTGCACATATCTCGTTCTCAGGGCACACTCAGATGAGCCAGACATCGGGTAGGCCAGCCCAGAGTTGCCCCTGGTAGCCCCGGACATCGCTCGGTGGGACCAACACTCAGAGGAGCACTGGCCCGGGGGCTAAAATAAGATGACCCTCGGGCTTCGGAAACCCAAGGGAAAAAGAGGCTAGGTGGCAAATAGTAAAACCAAGGTTGGGCATTGCTGGAAAAGCTTTAATCAAGGCGAACTATCAAGGGGTTCCCATTATAACCCAACCGCGTAAGGAACGCAAAATCTGGGAACATAACACCAATATGACGGAATCTAGGGCGGCAAGAGTGGAACAAAACACTAGGTGAGAGGCCGAGCCTTCCACCCTTTACCAAGTATATAGATGTATTAAGATAACAAGATAATATAATGATATCCTAACAAGTAAATAAATGTTCCAACAAGGAACGGCCTTCAATCTTCACCTGCAACTAGCAACGCTGTAAGAGGGGCTGAGCAAAGCGGTAACATAGCCAATCAACGGTTTGCTAGGACAATGGTGGGTTAGAGGTTCGACATGGCAATTTGAGAGGCTTGAAAGCAAGTGGTAGGCATCGTAGCATTGGCATAGCAAAAGAGCGAGCAAACTAGCATAGCAAAGATAGTAGTGATTTCGAGGGTATGATCATCTTGCCTGCACAGTTGTCAGAGTTGACTGGATCCTTAAAAGCAAACTCAACGGGCTCCTCGTTAGCGAACTCGTCTCCCGGCTCTACCCAAACAAGACAAACAAGCAACAAGGACACAATCAACCACGTGCAAGACTCAAACAAAATGATGCGAGATGATATGCTATGCGGGATGCGATGCGGGATGCAAAATGCAAGATATGACAGGAAATGCATGAACCTGGCCTCAACTTGGAAATACAAGTGTGCCACTGGAAAGATGAGATGAAATCGCTTGAAAACGATATAAAGAACGCCGGAATCGGAGTTACGGTTTGGAAATGGCAAGCGATTCAAATATGACACCGGTCTGCGATTTACAGCAAGTAGCCATCTAAATGCAACGAGATGAACATGCTACAGCACCCAAACATGGCAACAAAATACATGGCAGGGATGCATTCAATATGCTTAACAAAAGTCTAGCACTGAGCTACGGCCAATTCATCCATTAACAGGTTCAAACAAGCATGGCAAAAATGCATATGGCAAACAGATCTCAGACTTAGTGAAATTAACACTTGTCTGGAATTTCAGATCAGGTAGCACTCTTCGTTGCAACAAAACTACATGCTACAGGACCTGAACATGGCAAAGTAAAGCATGGAATGGAGCTACTCAAAGAGCTTAACAAAAGTCCCTTAGTGACCTTGAGTCAAAAGGGATCATAAAATACAATTGCAAGCATGTGAACATAGCAAAAACATAATCAGTTTTCAGACTCAGTGAAAACGGACACATGCTGAAACATAACTCAAGTAGGCATGTTTACGAGCTCAGTGCACTCACTACGGTGCAAGTCATGGCAAGCTAAGCACACACCCATCAAGAATACACAAAATGCAAGCTAGACATGGCAAGAACAATAGCATAGCATGCATGGATCAACTACAACATCATCGGCAAAATTGCAAACAAGTTGACAATCTGCCCAGATTCACAAAGTAGCAAAAGTAGAGCTCGATTGACTCAAGCTAGGGTGCTCCATAATTGCAAACAAAGACATTGATGGAAAGAGCACTACAATATTAACAAAACATCCTTACTGATCATCCTCAAAAGAGGCACGGGTCACTAGGAAACAATATGAACATATGGCAACATGAGATAAACAGATCAAGGACTTAGTGGAATTGCTAAGTCCCTGAAAACAGAATTAACAAGTGCACCACTTTGCAAGCTCGTGCTAGTCACCACACACATCACAAAAATACATGGGTTGCACCTCTGGAAAGATGACAAAACCCTTAACAAAACATATGTAGAGATCATGGGCATATCATGCACACATTAATCATGGCAAAAATGACAAAAACCTAAATGGAGTAGCAGATCTGACAATTATCTCAAGTAGCCCTCTTCTAACAGCATTTCGGGCATCAAGATGAACTCAAATGAAAACGATGCAATGGAATGAAATGATCTACTCTCTGAGATGAACATTTTGATATGCTATATGCATGAATCGGAGCTACGGATGCAAAGTTACGAGGCTGTGAACATGAGCACTTGGACTGAGATTTCGGGACTTACAAGAAAAACAACCTCCGGATCTAGGGTTTACTGTTCACGGCACGCGAACCGAGGGGCCAGATCTTCGCCGGAATTCATCGCCGGAGTAGGAGGGAGAGGCTGAGGCGAGGGGCGGCGGGGTCCGGCGTTGAGGCGGCGGCGGGGCGGCACGGACGCGGCGGCCGGGGCGGCGAGCGGCCGGGCGGCGGGAGGCGGAGCTGCGGCGCGTGGCGCCGGCGTGGAGAGGCGGCAGCGGCTCGTCGGCGGGTGGCGGCGGGCGAGGGAGGAGAAGGAGGCGCGGGACGGCGCGATGGATGGGCCCGCAGGGGCCGGATGCGGGCTTCCCGGGCCCGGGCGGCGCGGGGATCTGGGGATCGGGCGCGGGCGAATGACGCGATGCCACGTGGCGGCGGCGGGACAGGTCGGACACATCCGGCCCGAATCGGACGTGTCCGGCGGCGAGAGGTGGTAGACGACTAGGGTTTGCCCGAAAATTTCGGGGAGTGGTCTTTAAATAGAGGTGGAGGGGGCTAGGAGAGTCCAAATGAGGTGCGGTTTTCGGCCACGCGATTGTGATCGAACGCTCTAGATGATGGAGAGGGTTTAGGTGGGTTTTGGGCCAAAATAGAGGGGTGTTGGGCTGCAACACACACGAGGCCTTTTCGGTCCCTCAGTTAACCGTTGGAGTATCAAACGAAGTCCAAATGGTACGAAACTTGACAGGCGGTCTACCGGTAGTAAACCAAGGCCGCTTGGCAAGTCTCGGTCCAATCCAGAAATGTTTAATCCCCACACACGAAAGAAAGCTAGAAATGACCACCGGAGGAGAACGAAGCGCCGGAATGCAAAACGGACAACGGGGAAAATGCTCAAATGCATGAGATGAACACGTATGCAAATGCAATGCACATGAAGACATGATATGAGATGCATGACAACGAAAACAACACACGGAGACAAAGACCCGAACCCGAGAAAATAAAATAACTTAACGCTGGAAACGGCAAGAGTTGGAGTACAAATTGGGAATGTTACATCCGGGGTGTTACACAATGGCCCTACAGGCAGCACTCAGGGGGCTCGTCGTCCAGGTAATTACCTGCCCCCAACTCCCCATCAAACTAGGTCTGTAACTCCAGTTGCACACATCATGGTGCTCAGTTGCACCGAACAGGCTACCTAGTTGCGCATGCTCTGTTACTTCGAGCATCAAAAAGATAAACACAACTGACTTGTTTGTCCTGTTCTGCCTATAGGTGATGCCAACCCTCAAAGATCTCCTCCCCCGCCAGGCCCAACTACCAGTGCCCTTTGTGCTACTCCCAATGGACCTACAGGCAGGACTCAGGGGGCTCATCACCCAGGTTAGTACCTTCACCGACTCCAAAACAAAAACTAGGGTGAGTGACTTTAGTTGCACATATCATAGTGCCCAGTTGAACAGAACATGCTACCTAGTTGCGTGCGCTGTGTTAGTTTGAGGATCAATCTAAAAATCTAACTTGTTTTTCATGTTCTGCCCATAGGCGACTACAATCCAAGTACCATGATAGGCCGTGCTACTGCAGGTGTTTTTTTCAACTTAACTTGCACACAGCAACCAGTTAGTTGCACAAAATGTACTGTGTGGTTGCACAGAGCATCAGTGCTGGTTGCACAATAACAAAAATACTAAACTTTTTATATGATTATTACATAGGTGATCGTGACGGTCCTACTGCCCCGTTGGAGGCTGCATCCCTTGCACAAGCTTCTGATGATTTTGTGCCCAGGGATCCTCCAAGGTCTACTACAAAGGGTAGGGCAAAGAGTCGATGGTACAAATCGGCGCTGGAGCTACACCCAAAGAAGAAAAACAAATGCAGCCAGTGCCAATCTACAGAGCACACTGCTGGTGTGTGTCCACAGAGGCTTCTGTGATTCTGTTTCCTCATTTGTAACTTTGGAACAAAAAAGGAAAATAATGATGTCTTTTTTAGCAATGTTGGGACCAAGTGGACACATTCAGCATCTATGATTCCTCTTTATCTAATTTATGCTGCTTGAATTAGTTCATGCACTGTATAAAAAAAGTTGCTATTTGTGCCTTTGTTGGCAACTGGTTAAATATTTAGTTGTTAAACAATTGTATATCCAGTGCTCCTAATGTATCAACAAAAGTGATGATATTGAGTTGCAAACGCAATTACTAGTAGTGTGCAACTACAAAATCTACTTAATAAAATTGTACAAACCAGCAACTTCCTCCATGGAGCAGAAAAAAAGAAAAAATAGTACTGACCTACTCCTTGTCGTATCTCAGCAACTTCCTCCATGGGGCGGTGTTGTGCACGCTGGTGACCCAATCATATGCCAGCTTCTTCCTGATGTTGAGTACTTCCTTGGGGTCGTAGTTGGGCAGTTGGCTACCATTCCACTCGGTGGCATTAAGCAGTGCGAACAACCCACACTAATTACTGCAAAAAAGGGCAAAAAAAATTGTCACATAAAATTAAAACCAAATAAAGGTAATGCACTCTGTGCAACTGCTTATGTCCTACTGTGCAACTGCTTGTGTTCTACTGCAACTCATTATGTGCCACTGTGCAACTGCTTACGTGCCAATGTGCAACTACTTATGCGCCACTCTGCAACTAGCTAGATAATCCATTAGAAACTCATAAAAATAATAAAACAGATTGAAGACTAGTACTGTGTCTTAAAAATACTAAAGATTGCACATGTAGAAAAATTTAAAAACTACAAAATGATGGTATATGATTGAGAAGGAATGAAATGCTTATTGTCTTACTTGCCGAGCTGCTTCGGTACGTCAATGTCAATAATCTGGAAGTGCTCGATGCTGAACTTTGGGTAATGCTTCCTCCATAGCTGGCGTACTGCCCCCGCAATGGTAGAGGCGGTGTTCATCAGCTCAATGTTGTCCAGTGTCCTGTTTGAATCAAGAACTTCGAAGCGTCCGTCCCTCAAGTTAACACTGAAGACCCAATAATGCCTCCCTCCGTCCTTATCGGTTACATCTGCGCACTCAAGCACTGGCAGCATGACCTGCAAGCGTGAACGATTTCAGACACAAATACAAGCTGTAGCTAAGAAAAACAGTAAAAGACTTGGTCAAGTTAAAAACAGGTTGCAACAAGTATCTGCCAACTAACAGATGTGTCATGTGCAACTGGACATGCTGTGGGTGCCAACTAAAAAAAGATTGATCATGTGGGCACAACACTCACCAAGTCTTTCTTGTCGAGATGGTTCTTGTAATCAAACTTCTTGTTTATCTCATTCACATTGTGGATCCCTTGCTGTAATTTTATCTGCAGAGATTATAAAACATGGCTCAAAACTCCTTAGTAGGTGAAAGGCCTCCCTCAAATGGTCAACAAAAAAAGTGCTACAGAACAAAGATGAGGGTAAAAAGAAGGTTTTGGAAAAACTTACAGAAAACCTCAGTGGCATAACAACCTTCTTTGACCCTTCTGGTAAGTTATCCATGATGTGTAAGATTCCAGTCTCAATAACAATTTTTGACAACCATTGAACCGGCTTCATCGAATCAACTAACTCCTTTAAAGAAATGTAGAAAGCACCATACCTGATTATCTCAGGGCTGATTTTTTTAAAGCAATAAAAAGACAAGTTAGCTCGAAGGGTCACAGCAGCAAAAAAATGTGCATGAAAATGAAAACAGAACAGTGTGCAACTAAAAGCCCTGTTCTGTGCAACATGCTATGCTTTCTGTGCAACTAAGTGGCTGGTCCTATGCAACTGAAAAAGATATGTATGTAGGCTGTGGGGAGTTAGTTTACCTGGTAGCTCCATCATCTGCTCCTTTGTGATGCCTGACCCAATACAAGAGGGCAGCGTAAAGCTTGTTCACTACCTCATTGGTGCTGAAAGTCTTCTTCTTGTTGTAGTCGATGAATGGAGACCTTTGAGATACTGCGGGCCTTCTTACCCTCCTCTGTCTTCGTGCAAGAGGTGGTCCCGAAGAACTGCTCGTGCCAAGTTCTGGTTCTGCGCATATCGGGGTGTGGCAATTCTCTAGTGAACCAACATCTAGTTTTTGAGCTATTGCCTTGCCAGCATCAGCAGCATCACATCCTTCATTCACAGCTGCTGGGTCCAACACACACTCATCGATGCAGGTCACACCGGCTTTCGCTGTTTCTGCTGCTGGAGCAGGTGCTGGAGCATCACCATCTATGCCGAGGTCAAAAGATGGTGCATCGCAGAACCCGTCACCATGATAAGAGTTTGATCTTCGTAAGGGTTCAAGGACTAGGGCATCTCCTTGCGTCACAAACACGGGTGCATCATTCACTGACTTGGTTTGCAATAGTGTTGTAGTTGGCGGCCTTGGAGGCTTGCACCTACTTATAATGTCGAACACCTCCTCTTGTGTTAATGGTTGCTGAAAGTCAGCTCTTGGGAATGGCACTTTGATAGTTGGATCACCTCCTTTTGTGTTTGGCATTGAAGCATCTCTATGAGTAGGCACCTTGGGACTTGCAGTTGCAGTGGTGCCTTCCTGACCAGCTATGGTGGTTTTGACTGTGATCATGCTGCTAACTGACACATCAGTTGGCACACTGGTATCTGTAGTTGGCATCTTTCCAGTCTGAGTTGGCAGCAACCTAGCAGAACTTGGCACCCCTGCATCAATGGTTGTGGCTCGCAGCTCTCTCTCATCTCTGAACCCCAAATCTTTTGTGGCCTGTTCCCCCTTTGCGCCCCTGGCAAACTTGACAATCTTCTGCTTAGGTGGTTTTGATGGGACTGTTGAAAGGGGAGTCTTCCCCTTGATCTGTTGAACTTCTCTGACATTGGTTGGCTCTCTGCTCACTACAGTTGGCATATCAGTTTGAAGCACAGCTTCCTTGACCATATTTACTTCAGCATCTGCACTCACCATCTTCTCCTTGGTTTGAGGCAACTGCAGATTCTTCTTCATTGAAACTGCTTTACGCTTCTGGACCACATGAGGGTTTGCCGTGGATGTTGCCTTGCTCTTGCTGGAGCTTAGGTCTGGGAGCTGCTTTAAATATTCCTTGTATTTTTCCTTTGAATGAACCCAGTCAAGACCCTTTCCTGCTTCCTCCGTATCAATTTGATTCTTTTCAGCATCACTTGATAAGAACAGGCTCTTGTCAATGGCAAAGTTGATTTTCTCACACATATCTTTGTCGCTGAAATCTGGCACGGGAAAGGTGGTTGGCAAAGCTGGCTTCAAGTTGCAGAGCTTGAACATATCAATGCTGCCCTGAGACTCTGTTTCGTCATTTTTCTTTGACTTCGGCAAATCCTTGTCTTTCCAGCAAGTTTTGTCGATCAACATCTGTAGTGTGCTCCTGCTACTCAATGAATTGCTGCTGCTCGCAGGGGTGGCATAAGTGCTAGTCCTCCTGGATGTGTTACCACCTGTACCACCAGAACCAGGGGCGTTGTCATCATCATCGTCATCGCTGCTGTCGCTGCCTCCATTGGATCCCCCTTTATCATCACCATAACCATCCTCGTCTTCTTCATCATCGTCTTCTTCCCTCTCACTGCCATCAGCTGCTGCGCCTTTGTCTTCTCCCCTCTCACTGCCATCAACTGCTGCCCCTTTGTCCCCATCCCCCTCTTTGGCCTCACCTTCTTCTTCCTCCTCCTCTGCATCACTATCTTCTTCCTTGTCCTCCTCCTCTCCTTTGTCCTCTTCTTGTTTGTCCTCCTCCTCCCCCTCCTCCTCCTCCTCCTCTTCCTCCTCATCCTCCTCCTCCTCTGCATCTTCTTCATTGTCATCCTCATCCTTGTCCTCCTCCTCTGATTCATCCACATATGTGTCCTCATCGTTGTCAGCATCTATCGCTGCTTCCATTTCCTCATCTTCTTCTGACTCATCCTCAACAAACTCTTCTTCTTCTTGTATAGTTGACCGCCGTCTCTTTCTTTTTGGAGCACGGCGTGACACCCCAGTTTGCATTGATGGCTGCTGTACGTAAGGATCAATATCTGGTTCCTCATCATCGATCTTGGCAACTGCTTCAATGAAGGTGCCAACCTGTTCAGTTACAGCCTTGCACAGCTCATTGACCACTTTCGCAATCTTCGCCTTTTTCTGCATCAACACAAAAAAGATTCAGTAATGATTCAGTTAGAAAAAATAATAAAAAGTAAAAATGTCTGTAACTGACCATGATGTGATAAGCAAAAACGACTAATACACACTTTCTGGCCAACTAAAAACATGATTCTAGCCAACTACACATGCACTGTGGCACAAACTAAAAAACATGCATTCTGCCAAAAGTTGATGACAATGGTTGTAAATGAACACTTTGACTGTCCAAAAGAACATGTGCAACTACAAAAGCTTATATGTGCAACTGAACATACATCACAGCCAACTAAATTCTGTATTCTCGCAACTACAAAAGTTATACATGTCCATCTGAACATACATCCCGGCCAATAGAAAAATATTGGTAAGTGATACAAGTTTCTGTATGCAAAATACTAACCTGCGGATTGTATGTTATTGGTAACTTGGATGCCATGAATGCTTCAGTTTGCAAAATTTCACCAAACAGTGGTGTCTGCTCCGTGCCTCTATACTCCTCTTTAAGCTGATGTGAAAAAAAAAGAAACAGAAAATAACAAGGTTATCAAAAATAGATTTGTGTGTTGAATGAAACCACACATTACAACCTGTGCAACTACAACAAGATACTGGGGTAGACAAATTCAACTATACATATATGCAACTGAACAAAGACACAAAAACTGTGCAACACACATGGCACCTAAAAAAAGTTTCTACCAACTGATGCAACACATCTGTGCAACAAGATTAGTAAAACTGTGCAACTTAAAAAAGATGGTGTGCCAATTTAAAATGAACATGTGTGCAGATTGCCAAACTGAAAGCTACAATCTGTGCAACTACATGCATTGTTGTGCCAGCTGATGACAGTTTTCTGTGCAATTTCCAAAAAGAGTGACCAGACATCAAAAGAACATAGAAGGAAGACACTGTTGGAAAAAACAAAAAAGAACTCACTTGTAATTTGCCGAACACACCAGGAGAGATAGTATCCTTCTTGATCACCTTGGCAATTAGAGTACTATCCCATGCATTCGATCGTATCGCGCAGTTGCTTACTGGGATGTCATGTACGAGCGCATCAAGGTATAGTATCTGCACCAGACCCAAACAAAAGAAAAGGCCAAGTTCAGTTATTGTTATGAGAATTTCAGCAAACTATAACTGCACAGAAAGAACAGGAACAGATGGAAAAAGTGGTCGTTTTCACTAACCATCAAGTGATACAAGCAGCAGCAGACAGTTTGCTTCTCCTGGTCCATGTTCCGGAAAGCTTCGTTAATGTGTTCTGCTACAAAGAGGCAGATATTTGTATTCTTTAGCATTTGATGATCTAGCACAAGTCCATAACACTTTGGGCTGAGCTTCAAGGCCGTGGTTGGTGCTAGAAAAGTGCTGAAGGCAACCGCAAGCCAGGCCATAAAGAATGTGTCATCCGTTCTTCCAGCCATATCCTGAATCATCTTGAGCCATGTAGTGATCTGGGGATGAGAATTTCCAGTTATGTTGAAAGCCTGTCTGAATCTCCTAGTGGCATCCTTGTCAACTAAATATCTGACTTTTGGACCCTTGTTTGGGAGATCAAATACCCTCTGAACACTGTCAGCATCGACACGGATCCTTCCCCTTCCTGGGAAAACCATTTCAGAGGTCTGTGGCTGGTAGGACTGCACGAGGAACTTAGTGAGGTCCGCTGGAAGTGTGTCTGATAAGTTCAATAGCCCCCCGACCGACCTCGAAACTAGCTCTGATTTCTGTAGTGGGGTTAGAGAGGCGTTGAAATTTGCAAAGCGCGCTGGTGATGCCCTTATCCTGCCTACTTGTGATGGTCGCTCCACATCTTCCCCTGGAGCCACCTCAACTCCTTCACCGCTGCCCTGTTGATTAGAAAATGAAAGCATTACACAAACATTAAACACAAGAGAAAAAACAAGAATGAAAAAAACTAGCAATCATCATTTGGATCAGTATTAGAATGAGCTATATATTCATAAAATGGATCATGCCAACTAATATGATGTATTTGTGCAACTAATAAAGCTCATGAGGACAACTGCAAGACTGCCAGTGTGCAACTGAATGTGCAACAATAAAAACAGTAAATAAAAAAAGAACGAGACCTGGCAGCTACAAAAAGTTCTAGTGGATGTGCAACAATAAGAAATGATACTGCAACACAAGAAAAACAGTAACTAAAAAAAAGGTTTGCAAAGAACTATTCAAATAGCTCATAAACACACACAAAAAACCCACATACCTCAGCATCTGCTGTTGGAGATGCGACAGCTTCTCCAGCAACTGCTACCTGCACAAAAAAATGACCACTGATGTCAACTATGAAAAGATGCCAACTAGTGAACTACAAGATGCCAACTAATGCCAACTAATGTCAACTGTATTTAAATCAATATGACTAGAGATGTCAACTACAAAAAAATGGACTTGTGTCATCAGCATGCAACTTACCTCAACATCCTCTTCCTGCTCAACACTCTGCGCAGGTCGTGGCTGGCGATTAGCAGGACGCTTCGAGTTCTGGCTAAGCGGCTGACTTCCAGAATGCTGATTAAGCAACAAAAGAAAACCTGAACAAGAAGTCATTGGATGCAGCATAAGTTGATACTAACTCAAAAACATAACAAAAAAAGGTTTGCAAAGAACTATTCAAATAGCTTATAAACACACAAAAAACCCACATACCTCAGCATCTGTTGTGGAGATGCGACAGCTTCTCCAGCAACTGTTGCCTGCACAAAAAAATGACCACTGATGTCAACTATGAAAAGATGCCAACTAGTGAACTACAAGATGCCAACTAATGCCAACTAATGTCAACTGTATTTAAATCAATATGACTAGAGATGTCAACTACAAAAAAATGGACTTGTGTCATCAGCATGCAACTTACCTCAACATCCTCTTCCTGCTCAACACTCTGCGCAGGTCGTGGCTGGCGATTAGCAGGACGCTTCGAGTTCTGGCTAAGCGGCTGACTTCCAGAATGCTGATTAAGCAACCAAAAGAAAACATGAAAAAGAAGACATTAGCATACATGCATAAGTTGAAAATAACTCAAAAACAAAACAAAAAAAGGTTTGCAAAGAACTATTCAAATAGCTTATAAACACACAAAAAACCCACATACCTCAGCATCTGTTGCGGAAGATGCGACAGCTTCTCCAGCAACTGTTGCCTGCACAAAAAAATGACCACTGATGTCAACTATGAAAAGATGCCAACTAGTGAACTACAAGATGCCAACTAATGCCAACTAATGTCAACTATATTTAAATCAATATGACTAGAGACTACAAAAGGTTGTTATTGACAGACTAAAAACAAAATTAGTGGTCCAAACTGCTGCATAATTTAATCACTATCTAAAAAAGGCGAGAAAAACACTTATATTTGAGATTTTACTTACCCTAGAAGATGACTCAGCTCCCTTGCCAAGTGCTGCACGTCTAGTCCGCTTTACAACACGGAACTGATCAGCATCCTAAGAAAAAAAAACATGAGCATGGGAAAAAACAAAAAAATGTTATATGACTCAAACAAAACCAAAAAAATGGACTTGTGTCATCAGCATGCCACTTACCTCAACATCCTCTCCCTGCTCAACACTCTGCGCAGGTCGTGGCTAGTGATTAGCAGGACGCTTCGAGTTCCGGCGAAGCGGCTGACTTCCAGAACGCTGATTAAGCAACCAAAAAAAACATGAAAAAAAAGACATTAGCATACATGCATAAGTTGAAAACAACTCAAAAACAAAAGAAAAAAAGTGCAAAAAAATACATCTCCTTCATTGCCATCCGCATCTCCTCCTATTATAACCATTTTTGCCCTGCGGCAGGAAATACAACAAAGAAACATAGTTAGAAGATGTGGACAACCAACTACTACAATGATGTAGCCAACTGGGCAGTAAACCTTGTGCAAACTGGACATAAAAAAAGTCAACTAACTTTTTTTGCCTAGTTATTACTTGCCAACTGTGACAAGTAATACCTAGGCAGAAAAAAGTTAAGTAAAGGCAACAAGCTCAGTGAGATAACTTATTCTAAAAAAGCGTCCCTAGTTGAACATGAGGGGAGACACATGAAAACAACCATATTCACAACAAAAAGACTTGCACATTGAGAAAAATTAAAAAATGGAAAAATGGCAAGCATTGGTACTAATTTGCACAAATCAAGGGGTCCTAGTTGCACAAAGAACGAGAATAACACATAAACCACCACAGCCACCACAACGCTGGTGGATTGGGTAGATTATATTGGAAAACTGGCAAGCATTGGTGCTAAAATTGCACAAACAAGAGTCCCTAGTTGCACACAGCAGAGGGGAAAATAGCCAACTCATGCGCAAAATGAGTTAGAAGATGCGCAAAATGAAGTACAGAACCAACTAGTACATGGATGCACCCAACTAATCAGGCAACTTGTGCAACTGAACGACGCATAGACAGACAACCTAGCACAAAATAGCAAGCAAACTAAGCAGGGCAACTAGTGTCCATTGTAAAACACATGGACAACCAACTTGACCACAAAAGCAGAGCAACTTGTGCAACACAAAAACAGTATATATATACAGCCAATTAGTATATGGATGCATCCATCTAATTGTGCAAATGAACAACATATAGACGGTCGACCTAGTGCAAAACAGCAAACCAACTAAGCGGGACAAACTAGTGCAGGTGTAGAACATATGGACAGCCAACTAGTAAAAGTGATGTAGCCAACTGAGCAGGCAACTTGTGCAACTGAACAGTATGTAGACACCCAACTAGCAAAAAATTGGTGCAACTGCAGAATATAGGGATAGCCAACTACTATATGAATGAAGCCAACTGGATAGAATTTTGTGCAACTGGAACACAAGTGTCTACCAACTACGCGGCAACTTCTGCAAAACTCGAACACAACTAAGAGACAGCAAGTTCGAGAGACCGCAATTGCATAGCCAACCAGTTCATAAACTTCCTGCAGCGGCCATGAACATCGAATCAAGGACGAATCGTGGGACAAAAACCACCACCACCACTACCGCACAAAAACGAAGCAAGACACAGCAGAAACACAGCAAGGGCTCCCCCCCTATGCAGCCCGCCACATCCGCCACCCGTCGACCTAGACACCACCTCGCCACCGGCGACGAGAGAGAGAGAGAGGGAGGATAGCAGAGGGTAGTCGCGGACGTCTGCCTCGAGCGCAAATCCAACAACCACCTGCACCAACAACAAACGCATTCCCCCATGAATCCCCACCATTACAGATCCAATGACACTGTGACTAGTCGAACAGAAGCACACCCATCCCACCCGAAAAACGCCTACACCAAAACAACCGTGCGAGTAAGTTGACCACAGAAACCGCAGAAACCCTAGGAATCCCAGCCCGCCATTTTCGCCGCCGACGACCTCGAGACGACCTAGACCCCCGGCGACGAGACAGAGAAAGGAGAGATGCACTGGGTACCTGCAACGCCGACGAGGGCCAGCAGCAAATCCCCGCGCGGTCCACCGGAGATTTGGAGAGCCGTGGCGCGATTTCGCCGCGGAGCGAGAGCGAGGGCGGAGGAGAGGAGCGGAGAATGGGGGAGGAACAGGAGAGAAAGGGGGAGAAAGAGCGAGAACGGCTCGCGTTTCGAAAACGGCCGCCCACGATCTACGCCACGCCCGCTTACATGTGGGTCCACGCTCGTCCGGATAAGGACAAACCGCCCACGACCGCGCGGTTGGACGAACCGACCAGGCGACACCTGGCGCTCCCCCGAGGCCGATCGCAAGCGATCGTGCGGTCGCGAGCCGGCCGCCCGGATTGTCTATTTGGTGCGCGGCCACTTTTTAGATTTTAGGCTGTTTTTTTAGGTAAAATGGTTTTTTTAGGTAAAAATATGTGTTGGCATCTCCTCGTGCTTCTCAAATAAGGCTCGACGAGCAATGGGCCATGACAGGCTATCTCACCTCCGATCTCTTGCAGCCCAGTACGAAACAAGATCAGAAAACCGCGTGCCGTACGTAGTATCGTTCAACAGAGCCGGCCAGCCAGCCCGGGACAGGGTCGCAGGTGACCCCGAAGCCGCGTGCAAGCTACGCGATGCCATCCCCCGATCCAGCACGTTGGCGCCCGCGCGGACGGCTCGGATGCTGTCTCCGTGCTGCATATTCCCACCCGACCCCGATTCTTCCAGGCCAGGGCGGGCGTTGCAACGAACAAACAAACGCTGCTTTCAGAAGAAGGGTTCTTCCTTCTCCACTTCTTCTATCCCGTCACACGAGTCCGACGACGACGACTTGAGGGAGAAGACGAAGAGGAAGCCACTCCCGAAAGATTCGACGGGAATTTTGTTGTTCGTCCGGGGGATTCCCAGCGATCGGCCTATCTCCGGCGGCGGATGGGGCAGGCGTTCCGCAAACTGTTCGATGCCTTCTTCGGCAACAGCGAGATGAGGGTACGGCGGTCTTCCCTGTCAGATAGGAGATCACCGTCCCCCTTCTGATGCTCCTCTAAGAGCTGCCCGTGCTGTATCGTGCTGGTTCTTTTTCTTCGGGCCATTTAATTGATGTTGTACTCGATTTTCAGGTCGTGATGCTTGGGCTGGATGCAGCGGGCAAGACCACCATCCTGTACAAGCTGCACATCGGGGAGGTCCTCTCGACTGTCCCTACGATTGGTAGGTTATTCAGATTTTTTTTCTTGGTATCAGCTGAATTGTTGGTTAACTGAAGTTATATCAAGGCCTTACTGATGTGTTAAACTGTTAATGAGGGGAGGCAAGCGAGTTGTTGCTGTTGGTAGTAGAGGAATAAATCAACCTGCCGTATATTGTCTTGCGGAACGGGGGTTTGGGAACTTGCTTATGTAAATGTGGTTAGCTGAACACTCTGATCTGCTCCCTCCGTTCCAAAATAGATGACCCAAGTTTAGTATAAAGTTGGGTCATCTATTTTGGAACGGAGGGAGTAATATTTATGCCTGATTTTTTCTTTCTGGTTAGCTGAGCACACACCCTTGCAGTTTAGATAGTAATAATCATGCAAGAGTCAACCAGTTAACCTGCTAGTCAGATTGGCCTTAACAGACAGCGTTCTTAAATCTTTTATGAGGTTTAGATGAAAAAGGAACTACCAAGTGCTGATGTTGCTTTTCTGCTCTTACTAATAGGGTTCAATGTTGAGAAAGTTCAGTACAAGAACGTGCTGTTTACAGTGTGGGATGTTGGTGGCCAGGAGAAGTTGAGACCCTTGTGGAGACATTACTTTAATAACACAGATGGATTGGTATGTTCCAATTACTCTAGTTATACAAACTTGACAGATGTATACCCGTCTTTTATCTTTCTGCTGAGGTATTTATGGTTGACCTTTCAAATGAAATTTGTTACTGTAGTTTGGTTCTTAGCTGGTTATGGAAATCCAATTTATGTTCTGTCTCTGTTCATTTATCTGGAAAGCTAGCCCAGGCTATCTTGTCAGTAATTTGTATGTTGAAATCTTGATTTTGGTCCCTCGCAAAAACAAAAACAAAAATCTTGATTTTGGCGTTATATTTCTTGTGGCCCATCTATTTCATTTTATTTTATTGCCATTTTGCACTTTTTGGTCCCACACATCAGGGACCCGAACCCAGTGGTGATAATGGAGCATAAGATGGCAAAAATTAAGGTGCCTATGAACACATTTAGTTCTTCAGCACATAGTTCAATTTCCTACATCTTGTTAGAGCTGGAGAAAGCTTTCAGTTCTTCATATCCTGCTTCTGAGCTCGTAGGTGAACTTGCTGACTAGTACTCCCTCCGTACACAAATATAAGATGTTTTGGATATTTCAATATGAACTGCATATGGACTGAAATGAGTGAACAAACACACTAAAACGTGTCTACTTACATTCGATTCACACAAAAAAAATCAGAACATCTTATATTTGTGAACGGAAGAAGTAGAAACATAAAGGGACCACTCATGAGCAGCTCAATTATCTTGATTCGACTTCTTAAGTTTCAGTTATCACTACTATTCTTATGCACAAAGAGTGCCAGCAGATGTTCTCACTTTTAAAAGAAATACATGAAAGTAAATTATTAGTAGCAACTTTTCTGATAATCTGGTACTAACCCTTAAAGTGTTGCTAGTATTTATCACGTACTGTACAAAGCCTATCTTTTCAAATTTAGAATTATACTTGGATTATTCTGTGTTTTTTAACCTGGTGGAACTGTGCAAAGTTGTTAAGTAGTAAGTTCTAATTGTCTACAATGTGAATATAGTTAATCTTACTCTGGACAGCTGATGTTTGTCAGTAAAACCTTATTAGTCATTAGGACAGCTAGATCATGCCCTTCATTCAAAACCTTAGTCTTCACTTATGTTTTCTTCTGTTTTTGGAAGACAATTGTAGGGGAAACCTCATCCGTATGAATAGTAATGTAAGTTAGCGTCTGTGAGGATTTGAACCAAGGTAGTGGGATTGTACATCCACCCCACTCAGTTGAGGTGGACTAACATTTGTTGTCTTTCTCTTGAATGATCTGTGTGTAACGTTGGACTCTCGATGTGTTCATGAACATATTCAACTATGATATATAAATTATAATAACATCCTCACCATTGCAGATCTACGTGGTTGATTCATTGGATAGGGAGAGAATTGGAAAAGCCAAAGCAGAGTTTCAGGTTTGTAAAGTGTCATGACTGCTCATTGATGTCTTATGTTTTCTTTGTGATGAAGCTAATATTTGGCATCTTTGTTGCAGACAATAATCAACGATCCTTTCATGCTTAACAGTGTCATATTGGTATTTGCCAATAAACAAGATATGGTAAGACTACAAAATTTGACCACTATTTTAAACGCAAACATGCTTGAATATATTCTTAAGATAACAAAACTTGACCGCCATTTTTAGCAGATATGAGAAGTCTCTGCTTGTTAGTGTTATGGACTGTAGGTGAATGAATAGGTGTCAGAATATATATTTGCTCTTTTGCACTCGTTCTCCACTCCTTTTGGTTGTGATAGTACACGAGACCATCGTTGCTGCTCCTGCCTAACATAGCTTTGTTGCTCATTCAGAAAGGGGCGATGACACCAATGGAGGTGTGCGAAGGCCTTGGCCTCTATGATTTGAAGAACCGCGTCTGGCACATCCAAGGTTCCTGTGCCCTCAAAGGTGATGGTCTTTATGAGGGCTTGGACTGGCTGTCAAGTACTCTGAAGGATCTGCAAGCGTCCGGTCGCCTACCCTCAGGAGGGACCTAACAGTTCTAAGTAGCACTTCTGCTTATAAGATCCTAATGCTCATACTAACAACCTTTGGATGAAAGATGACACCAGAAAGAAAGAAAAAGATACTGGTGAGGAACACCTTATAGCCACATATCCAGTTTTCGTGATAAGCTTCGGTGTTGATTCTGCTGAAGAAAAGACCTTGCTTGGGTCTGACCGCATCAAATTTACCTGTACAATCTTGTCATGGATAGTGTGGATTCTCTAATTCGTGACATATTTCATGTAAATTTTCCTGTGAGTTTAGAGAAGCTAACCATCTTATGCTTTTGTTCACATATGAGGACTGGAACATAATGTTATTGATGTAAATTTTCTGTAAGATAATTTTGGCATGATACAATTTATGTCCCCCCCCCCCCCCCATCTCTTGTCGTAGTTGACTGTTTGGTTTCTGGAGGTTTTTGTTTTGGTGGATTGCTAGTGTTCCCTAGCCTCTGCTTTCTATAAACGCAGGCACGTATGGTCTTCTCTCTAAAACGAAAATACTTGCCGAATCAAAGAGGAGACTTGCGCAGGCCAAAAGGGTGGATGCCTTTGTTGGTTTGCTATAGGAACGTACCATTCTTCTCTGAATCATGCACCTAAATTTCATATTAGCAAACACTGTTACAAACTGAAACTGTTATTTCTGGGTTTGTCAGTTGTACCGCACGTTTATTTATTTATTTTCGTATTTTCTACATGTGAGCAAAAAAAAATGGCATTCCACAAAGGGGAAACTAGATTGAACAATCTTTACCGGTTGCACTGGGTTATGGCATCTTCAACGCGTCTACATTCATAGAGATAATGAACATAGATAACTCTGTGTAGCATTGACGCCTATGCCTATGAGACATGGAAAATAATACTCCCTCCAATTCATAGTTTGAATTTTTCTTGTTAGAAAATGGAAGAGAAAACCGAGCACACTCGTACCCTTCCACAAAACCGGTAGCTTTTGAGAAAAAACCAGCTCCCCTTCGCGACGTGTTGATCGAGGAGTTTTTCTCACCTATGACTTGCAGGGATTGGGTAATCAATACCTGAACCCCGTGGGGGATGACTCCCTGTCATGATCTCCCATTCGATTAACCCCACGCCGCCGGTTCCGTCGCCTTGACAAGAGACACACATACAGGAGAGAAACGAAGCTGATTTTTCCGGGGAGGGGAGGGGGGGGGTAGGAGCTGATTTTTTTTCCATGTGGTTTTGAGGGGTTTGGGTTGGGGTACATTGCCGAATGCACCAGATCAAACAATTTGGGATTATTTCCTAGTGGGGTCGATCCGTGTGGATCCCCGTAGTTTGGGCCCAAAAGCACGCTGGGGAGGGCGTAACCGAACATAGCCTTAGAGTGAGTGATCCCTCCGCCAAGTGATATTTGGGTCTGATAATTTATTTTTCTAACAATGATCGATGATTTTGCATATATTTTATCATAGTACAATGTGACTACGATAATTGCGGGGTCACTATATGAGTTTGTTTCAGTTATGTTCTAAATATGCTTTTAATGTGGGTTTGAAAACCAGTTCATGTTCTTTTTTTCTTGAAAAACACTTTCTCTTATATTAGTGTATTAAATGTTATTACAATCGTTCTATACATCATTCGCCATGCAGTGCGAAAAACTATTTAGGAGAAAACCATCCGACCTATTATCAAAGTTAAATTTAGCAGTCCATGGGCCATCGTATTGATGCTTGATCTTCAAAAGCTTAAAGCTATGAAGAAACTTAGTGATGCTCTTCTTTAGATTAACAAGAGGAGACCTGCCAAGGTTTTCATTTGCAAGGAAAGAAACCACAATCACACAATCATCCATGGATGTATCTCTTCTCCTCTTATACAAGGGCTCTAGATGAGTCAAATCCAATCCCAAAAATATCCCATGGAGGCCAAGAAAGTCATAGGAACAAACAGGGAGGAAATCCATGAAGAATCCTGTCCGTTCTGGGCGATTTCGTGCTTTTTCTGGGCCTGGTATGACCGCCGATATGACCCATCCTGGTCATACTGTGCGTCGTCAAAAGCTCTGGACCCCTTCGGTATGGTGTCCATAACTTTTGCATACAAACTCCAACATTTAGGCTCGCTGGAATCACATGAACGTCGGCAATGTACCTATGGTATTAAATATTTATTCTGATCCCTTTGAAAATATATTATTATTTTTACATTTCAAATGCCTAAGTCTGGTGCTCGGAAGTCCTCCGCATTGAACTCATCTTTGAGCTTTTCATCATGCTTGGTCCTTGGTTGCTCCCAAACACATGTAAACTCACAAAAAAGTATAATAAAAACTAAATAAAAACATAAAATATGCAATGCTCACAATGAAAAGAGTGAAAACAAGAAAACATGCATAGTGGACATATACTTGGTTCAATGGGACATTACATATGAAGATAATGTGCAACAACTGAACTCTAAAAATGCGTAAACATAGTCATCAATAATCACCTAAATGACCCTACACTAGGGTGGACAACAATAATGATGCCCGTGGGCACTGCTTCCTTCTGGAAGGTGTTGTTCATGTAATGTGCTCGCTCTTTTGTTCATATGAACTCTAGCGAAACCTCAAGTCATCTAGGCGATTAGATAATGGTGGCCCTTGTGCCTCGCATAATCCTTAGGGAATATCCTTGGAATTAGCACCGGTGGGAGGGCCCATAGTTGACAATGATCATTAGAGGCGGTGCATCGACAATGTGATCTTCGTTCGACCAAAGTTGCGGAATGGTTGGTGGGTGTTTCATCTAAAGTTGCGTTGTTGAGTTTGTGACATGTTCTTAGATCATCTCGTTCCTATGTGACATCTCTTGCTTCTTTTTGCGTGGTGTTATTAGTTATCAACCACACACTCGATACTTAAGACGCCTTATCTTGTTTGGTCAGATGAGGATGGATGCCAATAACCTACGCTTTGATTGAGTTGATAAGATCTTTGAAGCCGAGCTCTATTCCCCTCCCCCTCCCCCTTATTCTTGTAGTCCTTTTTTCTACTTCTTTTAGTGTAATGAAAAATGGTGGTGATGTCTTTCGGGAAGTAAATAAATAAGGACCCGAATAACTAGCGAGCGTTTGCAGGGAGGGGATCAATTGCGAATGTATTAGCTAGCAATTTACGTTATGGGAGGGTGCCAATTTTGTCGGAAACACGGGACAACTTCTGGGAAGAAGAAAAAAAATATTGTAAAAAAGACAGAATTTGCCATCTCCCACCACACAACTTGCCATAAATAAACGTTCCCTTGCCACTCCCTTCCTGGTTGACGTTCGCTAATACTCCCTCCGTTTAGGTGAGTAAGTCATTTTAGATTGTGCACCGTGACCAAAGAGAAGAGAAAACGAGAGACCTTAATGTTTATTTACTAATTAATATCATTGCATTCAATGAACTAACCATTGCATGTCGTGTTTGGTAGTCTCAAGTCATTAAGCATGCAAACCCCTCGTCTCTTATTGGTTGATATGTGAAGAAACAAAAAACGAGGTAGAAGTTAATGCACCGCGCCTAAGTGTTTTGGAATTATTTGATTTTCGTAAGATGACTTATACACCTAGATGAAGGGAGTAACGTTTTTGATAAATAAATATCAAGGCAAGCAAAACTCATGATCTAGCAAGTAGTAGTAAAAAAAAAGAAAACTGTAAGGCCTTGTTCGGTTAATTCTCATTCCTCCCAAGGATTGGAGGAGATTTGGAAGAATTTCGGCTTGTACGGGATTTAACCCCCTTCAAATCAGCACAACAGGAGGAGCTAGAGGGGACAGGCGGAGTGAGAAACGCCGTTCCGTCCCAGCCACAGCCACCCACACAAACCCAACACGCCTCGGCGTCCTCACCCGGTCACCCCCTCCCCACCACTCGTCGCCACTCACGCGCCGTGCGTGCCAGAATGAGATAGAAACTCCCCGCCCGCGCACGGCCGGAGAGCACCCCCGCAACCGCAGCGGCCCGCCCGACTCGCATGACGCCGTCGCCGGCGTCCACGTCAGCCCCCGACGCCGGCATGCTCGGCCGCCGCCTCGTGCTGCTCCCGGCGAGCGCCGCGGCGTCGTTGGCGCGCGGGGAGCGGAGGAGGGCGCGGCTCCGGCTGGGGTGCGTGCTCGAGCACGTGGCCCCGCGGCTCGCGCTGGCCTCGGCCGCGCTCGTAGGGGCCGGGGAGGTGATCGCCGCGGCGGCCGTCGCGGGGGGAAGCGGCGGCGCGGTTCACGGCGCCGTGGCATCCACTATCGCGCAACTGGCGGTCTCGGCCGTGGCGATCGCGTCAGGGGCGTGCCTGTCGACCAAGGTCGACTTCCTCTGGCCTCGCATCGAGCAGCTGCCTGGTAGATACCCTCTCTCTGCGTAGCATGTACGGAGTAATTTATTCAATTGTGAATCACTATGCTTCCATTCCATATGTGCAACTAGCTAATAAGCTCTGTTGATCGCGTTCTAGACCATCTAAATCATTGCGTCTTAGCTTTATATATACAGTTTGTCTAATTCACATCTAGATGTTTTTTAAGGATGTCACATCTAACCTCCCACAAGTATATAATGCATCAACAAGAAACAAAAAAAACTAGGACAAAAAAAATAGACCACAAACAGAGTGAAAATCAGCTTAGATGTGACATAACTATTTGAAGTAATTTATTTGCATGCTTGAATTGTTGGAAGTAGCAGTTAAGTGATGTATGCACCGCAGAGCATTTTACACCTCATAGTGTACTCTTGTAGTAGTATGACATAACAAATCAGTAATAGGTTTGTTTCTTACTGCTTAGTTAACACTGTTGCCGCAATAAGCCAGTAACATTCCTATGACCGCAGGCCCTGCACCCATTTGAGTAAGATATGCATCCGTTCTTTTGCCTACCTTACACTTTTATTCTGTATACATGCAGATACTCTTGTATTTGAAGGAGTGGAGGTGACAGGATATCAAATATTTGAGGATCCAAAGGTGTTAAAACATTAGAGACATTCTTAACAAAAATTGTCATATATATGTATTCACCTGAACTTTGACATTTTTACTCCTTTATTTGACATCCTCAATCCCGTGATACAGGTGCAGAAAGCAATTGTATTTGCAAGTACAGCTCACATTGGGCAATTTAGGAGAACAGGAGACCCATATGTTACACACTGCATACATACGGGGAAAATCTTAGCTGCCTTGGTCCCATCCACTGGAGAAAGAGTATGGCTGCGCTGCCCTTCTGTTTCTATAGGTTTTAGTTGATGAATGCTCTCCTTCTTTCATCTCTAATCCCATGGTTGCATCTCATGTAGGCAATCAATACCGTTGTTGCTGGTATTCTTCATGATGTTATTGATGATACAGCTGAGAACCTGAAGAGCGTAGCAGAGCAATTTGGGGATGATGTTGCAAGCTTGGTATCTGGTGTATCAAAACTGAGCTACATAAATCAGGTTATTCATTTGTTAGTAAAGCATTCTATATAAGCATTTCTCTGCTAGTGCTAGCATTGATTCATAAGTGCTATCTCACTACCATACAATATTGGGATGCAAATCATGATGGTGAAGACATGATTGATATAGTAAATGTGCTTATTATTGCATGATGCACGCTGTATTACTAAAATTGTTGTTAATGAATTCAGTATACCATGACATTCCTACCAGTTTTAAGTTCCATCTCAGTCCTTTTTTCTCCTGATGCTGAGTTATTTTAAATTTTCAGTCTACTTGCTTCAGATGTCTCAATACACCATATGCATGCCAATTTGCTCTGTCCTTGTTGCATAATGCAGTTCATCCCTTCCTATTGTTATCTTGAAAGATCATAATCACTGCATTGTGTAACACTTTCTGTCGTCTGTACTTTCTTTCTCTTCAACATGTTTTTGCCATTGTCCATGACTATGAGCTTTACATTACAGCTACTGCGCAGGCATCGGCAAAAAAACACTGGTGGAAGCACTCTTACTTCTGAAGAAGTATGTTCCATTCCTTATTAAGCTACTCTTAGAGATTGTTAATGCTTAATGTCCACTCTCTTTTCCTATGATTTTTCTTATTAATGAAAATTAGTTCCAAACAGTGCATTGGTATATTTGTAATTTGCCATAAAAACATATGATGCTGCTCCCAAAAAACTCAGGAATTTATGATTGTCCTGTTGTCAGCCAGGCAAACAACCTGCGTGCTATGCTATTGGGGATGGTTGATGATCCTCGTGTGGTGCTTATCAAGCTGGCAGACCGCTTGCACAATATGCGAACAATGTAAGTTATTTAGGCTTCTCCTTACTATGTAGCTTGCCGTACACGTAAAACCTGCCGTTTAATCTGAAGTATTTAGTATCTTCAATTGCAATACTCCCTCTGATCCATATTAGTTGTCACTGCTTTAGTACAACTTTAGTACAAAGTTGTACTAAAGCAGCGACGATTAATATGGATCGGAGGGAGTACCGATTTTTCTGGCTTGTCACATGACAATATCCTTGACAATACCTCCATGATATGTTTTTTGTGAGCTTCTAATGATTCTCATCAGCAATTTCTGTTTCACCTTACCATAAAGACCAACTGCTAGAGTCAGTGATGCAAAATGAACCGGCCTTAACTATCTTGTTTGTCTTGTTCCCATCTGGAACTTACTGTGTATTTCCCCTTCAAACCAGCAGTGGTACTTGTTTCGAATCATTTATGTCCATCAGCATCGTAACACACTCCTTTAGTTGCCTTATTGCCAGCACCTAAGCATTCTCTATATGTATTGAAATGCTCCTACTTTTAACTTAAGTATGCTTTCAAATAGCTATTGGATTATGTAAATGGTTGTGTGCTTACTAAGATCAGCATTTCAGCTATGCTCTTCCCATTCCAAAAGCTGAGGCTGTTGCTCAAGAGACATTAGCTGTCTGGTGCTCACTTGCTTCTCGATTGGGAGTCTGGGCTTTGAAAGCTGAGCTAGAAGACTTATGCTTTGCTGTCCTTCAGGTTTTTATTCTATTAAGCATATGGGTTGCCTCCGAAATGTTACTTTTGTTCATCTGTAATATTACCCAGTGTGATACGTCTTTTGGCTTTACTTGGTTCTGGATACATACCACGTGGGCTTTATGTTGTGTATTTGTTGTTATGCTCTCTTCAAATTTCAAGAGATACTTTGTTCATCTCATGGTTAATAGCCATTATATTGTCGTAACTTTGAGTGTTTGACGCAAGATTTGTTTGCATGCCACACCACTTGATGGGTCCCTCAAACATGTTGATTTGATGCTTAGGAGCCATTTTATAATGCATGATTGTGATAAACTAGATCTCTTTCACTGTTGGACCAAAATGCTTAAAATATGTTTAGGCAGACCAATTAGTAATATTTTGTGCATTTGAAAGGGCCAAAGAGACCATATTCCATTTAGTTCTGTCACTGGGCATATGCTGTTTTTTTTTGGGATGAAAGCATAGGCTGTTATTTTGACCTATTCATCGAGTTACTCATGTCTTGATCTTGCATCTGCAATGAGGTTATCATGGTACCTCTTGTTTAGTACCATTATAGTTTGTAATGCCTTATTTTATTCCGTGCATCATTATTTTTAAATGTTTCTTATCTCCTTCAAATTCTCGCAGCCCCAAGTTTTCATGAAAATACGATCTGAACTTACTTCGATGTGGAATTCTACCAGCAAGGATAAAAGCATGAGAAGGTCATCAATTAGAAGTGATTTGCTTGCCTCCACGAAGGAAGTGCACGCGACTTCCACCCATGATTTATTTAGTTCGAACGACCAAGAACAATCAAATATGGAGGTGCGTTAGTAAATGAATATGTTCACTAGCAACATATACTAAACAATCAGATTGACTAACATCGATATGTCATGCAACTTTCACTTATATTGCCTCCCGTACCTCGCTTCCCTCATCAGCATATGTATGATTGAACACAATAAATTCTTTATCATTCTCCTCAAACTGGTATGCTTGATAGCTTATCTTATTATAAATCCTTCCTTCACTGCAGGATTTATTGCAAGCTGTATTGCCATTTGACCTCTTTTTGGATCGGAGAAGGCGCTCTGACTTCCTTAATAATCTCCAAAGTAATTCTGAAGCATCCATACGAAAGCCTAAAATTGTTGATGACGCCGCTATTGCATTAACATCTTTAGCAGCTTGTGAGGAAGAACTTCAGCAGGAATTGCTTATAACAACGTCGTAAGTTCACAACCTAGTGATCTTAGGGATGCCCAACTTCACATCTAATTATCTAAATCTGCATGCCCACTAGTAGCATTGAGGTTCTCATTCTTGAATTACACTACATCTTTTGCAGGTATATACCTGGGATGGAAGTTAGGCTGTCAAGTAGACTCAAAAGCTTGTATAGCATCTACTGTAAGGTACCATTAGTCAATTGTTTGACTACATACAAATAGTATTATTCGTGTTGTTAAGTACTCCCTCCGTCCCAAAATTCTTGTCTTAGATTTGTCTAGATACAGATGTATCTAATACTAAAACGTGACTTGATACATCCGTATCTAGACAAATCTAAGACAAGAATTTTGGGACGGAGGGAGTACATGTGTAACCAATGCATTATGATCATAAATTTGAGAATGTATGTTGGAGTTGTCAGCCTTACTGAAAGAATTTTCTTATGGCGCGTACTTCTGCATGTTGGATTTGTTAGTTACTGACACATTTTGTATCAACAGATGAAAAGGAAACGTGTAGGCATTAGACAAGTATACGATGCTCGTGCGTTGAGGGTGATTGTTGGAGACAAAAATGGTGCATTGCATGGACCTGCAGTCAGGAGTTGCTACAGCATCCTTGATATAGTACACAGGTTTCCTGTGAATTTAATTATTTATGTGGAGCTACCCATGTCTAGAAGGTCTAGATATGCTGGAGTTGCTACTTGACCAAATAAATGCTTCATTTGATGTATCGGTGTAGCATCATCATATTTCCGTGTAACTTGGCCTTTTTATCATTATGGATGTTCTTTGTGGCTAGTTTAAGTTCATATTTTAATTGTCTGCTTTATCTGCATGTGCAGGTTATGGACTCCAATCGATGGGGAGTTTGATGACTATATTATCAACCCTAAGGGCAGCGGTTACCAAGTAAGCATCATCTCTCACCAAATAAAACATCATTATGCATTGCCAGGTGGTACTCTCAGCCACTTGTAGCCAGTATTAATGCGGAAGTATGAATTAATCCAAAAATTCGAGTGTGCTTAGTTTTGCTTGGGAACTGCTAATCACCCAAGCTAGTAATGGTATTATGCTGTCCATACCATGAACTAGCTTAGAGTTGAACCCTGACCTGCTTGTCGAATCAATTACTAGACTGCCTTGTTTACTGACTCCTTCCATCCCCTATTTGCACTTCAATTTTCTGGTGGCTATTTTCTGTTCTAGTCACTCCATACAGCAGTTCAGGCATCCGATAGCTCACCGCTGGAGGTCCAAATTAGGACCCAGGTAGATAAAGTTTCTTCTTATTTTGTTTGAATAGATGCTTAACAGTTCGTCCTGATCCTGTTGGAGGTTGTTGTCCACAGCGAATGCATGAGTATGCAGAGTATGGACTGGCTGCGCATTGGTTGTACAAGGAGAGCAGTGTTAACACGGGAAGTGGCATGGGTAACAAGATAAAACAAAGTACGTCGTATGCATCAAGTTCTTCAGAAGATGAAATAACAGACGGGGTGCCCTCAAAGTATATTTCTATGAAAGTGGGGCATCCGGTCCTCAGAATTGATGGTAATCACTTACTGGCAGCTGTCATTGTCAGGTATAGCTTCAACTTCAGTTATGAACATACTTTGTTGTTTATTTTGTAGCATTGTTATTGCAGTTGATTTCTGATTTGTGTAAGTCAAATTGCAGCATAGAAAAAGGGGGTAAAGAATTGCTTGTTGCTGTACGTTTTACCCTTGAAGCTTCTGAAGATGTAGCTGAGCGGCGGTCTTCCTTTCAGTTGAAGCGTTGGGAGGCTTATGCTAGGCTTCATAAGAAGGTATATCTGATGATGACAATTTTTTGTTTATGGATTCTGCATGTGAGAAGGCGTTTATTTCTATCTCACACTCATACTTATTTCAGGTAACTGAGAAATGGTGGTGTGCACCAGGACATGGTGACTGGTCAACAAACCTGGAGAAGTACACACTATGCCGGGATGGTATATACCATAAGGTTTGCATGGCTGAAACATTACTACTTCGTATCAATTTGTTTCTAGTACTACATTGTTGTTCATATGGTTGATTGATATCCCGTACACCTTTAATGTCTTTTGTAGCAAGACCAATTTGGGAGACTTTTGCCGACATTTATTCAAATAATTGATTTGACGGAAGAGGAAGAGGAGGAGTACTGGATGGTTGTATCTGCAGTATTTGAAGGCAAAGAAACCTCCACCCTGACATCTGAATCGAGCAACGGTGATAGATCAACTTCCGACCTTCCAATCTCTACTCCCTTGAGTGATCCCATCAACAACAAGGTCAACATGTTGCTGCCATTTCTGCCATTTACTTTGTTTAGTGAAAGGAAACCTCGAATCTCACTGCTTATATTCACTATATTTGTCATAGGTCCATTTGCTCAGGACAATGCTTCAATGGGAGGAGCAAGTACGCCGTCGAGCATCGGTAGCGGAGAGAAGTCTAGGCTCGCTGACCGATCCAATTCTTCGTGAGGTGGCCATCATCTGCTGGCCGTATGGGAAGATAATGAGGATGAGTACTGGCAGCACAGCTGCTGACGCCGGTAGAAGAATGGGTGTGGATGGGAAGCTGCTTTGGGTGAATGGCCAACTTGTGCTGCCTCAAACCGAGCTCAAGGATGGAGATATAGTGGAAGTGAGGACGTAGTAGTTCTCAGGGTAATTGATCAGATTGGCTCATTGACACATACAGGGGATGCAAAATGCAAAAGAATGATAGACGTAGCCAAAACCTCGGAAGTGTACAGTCCATCTGTGGAAATGGAAAATAATCGAAGGAAGCAGGCAGGGAGTAACAAGGTGTTGTATTCTGTACATATGCGACCAGGTACCAACTGTACGTGTCCTTGTTCACAGTAGTGGTGTACTAATTTCTCAGCATGTAAAAAAACATGTACTTGCGTGTACTATGTACAATGACTAATCGAGTTCTCTTAGCAGTGTTTGTAATTCTGTACATACTTGTTCTGGATCACTTGTACTTCTCTGGTGTTGAACACGGAACTGCCAAACTGGATATGACATGCTCGTTTCGGCTCTCGTAGTCGTCGCTAGGTAGTCTATGAATCTGGATGTAATTTTTATTATTTTTAATGTTTGTTGTACTGTCATGATTTGAAGATAAATATATCAGAAGTCCCCCCCCCCCCCCCCCCCCAAAAAAAAGAATATACACTAGCTGAGAAAATAGTACATAATTACAATTATTTTTGAGCAAATACGAGGGAGAAAACTAGAATGTTCAAAATAGAGACTCGTTGATTTTTAACTCTTTTTTGTGCCGCAAGCAAACCCGTTCCTTTTCACACACACCCCAGCAACAAGGGAAACAGTTTCGTTCCACACGGAAACTCTCACCCGGTCTCAGTGAAAATCGATGAGGTTTCTATTGGCTCGGCAATAATGTGATGACCAACGAAGCAAAAACGATCTCCATTTATGGCAAAATCGGGAAGCCTCGAAGGATCCAGCCACAGCCCCCGGAATCAATCAACGCCTTCCAAACTCGCAAAGCGAGGCGCGTCTACACCTCACGCTGTCCCGGGACCCACGCGGCAGCGAGACTGGTCAAAACCGGGAACAATCAGATCTGTGTGACAGCGTGTCCCGTCGCTCACTCGCACGGCGTCTCCCGCCCGGGCCCGCGCGCAGCGACGTGACTGGGGACAGCCTAGCCTAGAGGGTACGCGGAGCCCCGCGGAGCCGCCACGCGATCTGGCCTGGCCCCTGTTCAAACATTCAAAAAGGAAGGGCAGAGGGCAAACCCTAGGCAGGCGAGCGGAGCGCCGCCTCGCCCCCAACGGTCATAAAGCCCTCCCCGAACGCGCGCTCCTATATAACCCCTCGCCCCCCGATTAGCCCCGCCGCATCTCAGCATTCATTTCGCCATCCACGAGCAAATCCATCCGCCGCGCCACGGGAGGAGGAGGAGGTAGGTAGGTGAGAGACAGGAGACGGGAGCGATGGAGATGGAGATGCAGACGGCGGCGGCGGACATGGACTTCAACGCCCTCTCGCGCCGCGAGCTCCAGGCGCTCTGCAAGCTCAACGGCGTCCGCGCCAACATGACCAACCTCGCCATGGTCGAGGCCCTCCAGTCCCTCGCCGCGGTAACGCGCCCTCCCTCCTCGGCTTCCCCCTTCCGATTCGCGTTGTTGTTTTTGAGATGCGGATGGTTCGTTGCGGGACTCGTTAGGGTGGGGATGAATTTGGGCGTGGGGATGGCCGTTTGATGCGGGTTTTTTCTGTGGATTATTAGGTGGATGGGATCGACCAGATCGGCACCACGCTCTGCCTCCCGACCCCGGGCAAGTCGGCGATGAAGTCGGTCCTCAAGGCCGCGCCGGCGGCCGGGGAGGACCAGCAGCATCTAGGAAGCCCGCTCCCGCGCGGCCGCCGCGTCTCGGTCAAGTCGCCCGAGGCCATCCGGATGGAAGTCGAGGAGGGCGAGGACGAGGTGAAGCGGAATCTCGTCAAGGAGATCGTGCGCACCCCCGGCGTCGCGCTGCGCAGCACCAGCCGCCGCCCGCGGGCCACGCCCGCGCCCCTCCCCCCGACTCCCGCGGCGGGCACTCTGCGGAGGAGCCAGAGGTCGATTAAGAAGACCGAGAAGGCCATGGAGGTCGAGGTGTCCACCACAAAGAGATCGACTAGGAAGACGGCGAGATCGAAGGCGATGTTTGATTTGGACCAGGAAGAAGCGGATTCGACCGAACTCAAGGAGGAGAAGGTGCATGAAGCAGAGCCCAAGGGTGAGAGTGATTTCCTAACCTTAATCACTATGTTTGATTGTTCGATTGCATGGGGGCAGTTTTTTTATGCGAGCATTGTGATCATGCAGGCGTTACTTCTGATGAGAAGTGCGATGATCCTGAGGAGGAGGAGGAGGAAGTTACAAAGCTTCCGGAAGAAGGAAACAACAAAGCGGATGAACCTGAGCAGGGAGATGAAGGTGATTATGTTACTGATTCTGGTTACTATTAGAATTATGTGCCTGTTATAAGTTGGTTTCTGTATTGTTTGAGAATAGTTACTGATTCGGCTTCCTGATTGTGCAGTGGTTTCTTCTGTTGTGCCCACTGAATCTGCTGACAAGAGCTGTGAAGATTCTAAGCTGGAGGAAGTTGTGGAAGAGGCTACCAAGCTCCAGGAAGGTGAGATGGTTCACATCACCGATGCTTCAGAGTCCTTTCAGCTAATCCTTGATTAAGACTCTAGACTGTGGCATTTTAAAATTCATCAATTTGTTTCTCGGCTTATCTGTACTGTTTAGGCATATAGATTTGCATTTTGACATTCATTCATCTGGTTCTTGTTTATCTGTAGTACTGATTAGCACTCTGGATTGTTCATTTGGACTGAAATGCTTCATTTCAAACCTTCATCTGTTTGTCTGTACTTATCAAGAGCTTTCTGAAATGCACTATCCATTTGTTTTTAAACTCTAGGCTGTGGCAGTTAAAAATCTATCCATTTATTCCTGTGTTATTTGTACTCAGTCTAGATTTACATTTCAAATTTCATTCATATGTTACTTGTTTATATGTACTCATTAGTACTCTGGATTGTTGCCTTAGGACTAAAATGTTTCATTTCAAACTTCATGTTCATCTATAGCGACTCTGAAATGTATCCATTTGTTCCTTGCTTTATCTGTAGCCAATATGACTTAACTGTAGCATCCCAAAATCCACCCATGTCATTGCTTTTGTATTTTATAAATTTTGTCCTTTATCTGTTGATTCCATTTGCTAATTATGAACCATGACGCATCAGAAGCTGCAGTTGAGGAAGAACAGAAGCTTGCCAGTGCTGAGAAGTCTGTTCCCTTGTCCGCAATGGAGGATTCACCTATCTTAGGTGTCCTTTCCAAGGCCACACCTGAACTAGCTATCAAGAACGTTGAAGGTGCCTCAACTGAAGATGGTGAAAGCAGCAAATGGTCACCTGTGTTCGAGATAGTTGATGAGATCAACAGTGCCAGTGAAGAAAAGGAAGTAGCTGCTGTTGAAGTGCCAAAGGAAGCCATCAACGAAGATGATTTCAGTTCCACCGCTGAGGCATCTGATGTCCCTAACAAGATGATCCCACCTGCTGTGACAGAGAAGGAAGTCGCTGGTGATGATTTGAAGGAAGATGCTTTCAATTCCACCGTTGAGGCTTCTGATGCTCTTAACGAGAAGATGACCCCAGCTGCTGTGACAGAGAAGGAAGTTTCTGCTGATGATTTCCAGGAAGATGCTTTCAATTCCACTGTTAAGGCTTCTGATGCTCTCAACGAGATGACCCCAGCTGCTGTGACAGAGAAGGAAGTTGCTGCTGCTGATTTCAAGGAAGATGCTCTCCATTCCACCATTAAGACTCCTGATGCTCCTAACAAGATGACACCAGCTGCGGTGACCGAGAAGGATGTTGCTGCTGATGATATTAAGGAAAATGCTTTCAGTTCCACTGTTGAGACTGCTGATGCTCCTACCAAGATGATCCCAGCTGCTGTTACAGAGAAGGAAGTCGCTGCTGATGATTCGCCGAAGAGTGATCTGACAGAAGAGGAGAGTGACCTCAATGGAGTGGGCAGTGAGGAGGATGACCTCAGTGAGTACAGCAGCGAGGAGGATGACCTCAGTGAGTACAGCAGCGAGGAGGATTCCCTCGAGGAGGAGGATATGCAGAAGGTGAGCGACTCTGCTGTTGTGAACTTTTATTCTGATGAAGAGGAGGACCTCGAGGATGAGGATATGCAGAAGGCTAACGACTCCACTGAAGCTAACTTTGATTCTAATGAAGAAGAGGAGGATCTCAAGATGCCGGAGACAGTTGAAGAGCCTAAAGAAAATGAGGAGAGTGGAGAGGAAGATGATTTCAGCGCTGATCTGTCATCAGAGTTTGACGATGTTGAATTCAGTGATGCTGAAACTGAAAGCCACAGCTCTCAGGTGGCGCTTGAGGCAATCCATGCTACTCCTGCCTCATCTGCAGCCAAGACTGCTGACTCTGCCACCACTAACATGAGCTTAAGGAAGCTTAAAAGTGCTTTGAAGGAGGGTCTTGAAGAACTTGAAGCCAAGACTGTTGACTCTGTCATCATCGAAGAACTTGAAGAATCCAGCGAGGGCAGTGAGGTTTCTCAGCACGCCGAGACCATCGTCAAGACACTGCACAAGTTCACCATCACTGAGGAGAAGAATGAAGAGTGCGCAAAGCAAAACGTCGCCCTCACTAACATGAGCCTAAGGAAGCTTAAGAGTGCTTTAAAGGAGGGTCTTATTGCTGCCAAGGTAATTACAATTGACAAACCTTTGTTAATACCATTATCTCATCTCTGCTAATTTATATGCTGTTCCTTGTACTGACGTACACTGACTTCTGATGCCTGTGCTTTATCTGGTGCAGGAAGGGAAGAACCTGGCCATCACTGCCGATGAAGACAGCAGGGTGGCGCTCGCGGAGCTGGACGACAACGCTGAGTGCTGATCGGCGCAGGAGTTCACTGGAATCATCAAGCATCTGCTGGGACTGAATGAAGGAGAGAGGGCTCTAGTTGTGCCGTGATAACTAGGCTTTGCTTTTTTTCATTTCCAAATGCTGCCGAGGAGTGAAATGCTCAATTTTTCGTGTGTGTGTGGGTCGAGAGCATCGGGTTGTGAAACCATGGTTTCTCTGAACCAACCTATACAGTTTGTGTCGGTTCTGGTTGTCCGTGTTTGTTCTGTGGTATATGTCAAATGGATATGGATTATATAATGAGTAATATATATACCAGTTCATTAGGTTGCTGTGCCCTGTTAATCAAATGTGAATCTAGCGATTTCAACTGCTTGTTTGTTTCAACTGGTAAGGAATGAATTTGCCGTGATATTATCATTAGTCATTACAGTGAAAACTTATGGATTGATTTGCTACATGTTACAGAGTCATAGCGTTAGTGTCTTCACATCTGGTTCGTAGACTGCAATATCAGTCAAGTCGCTGTTAGTTTGGCCATTAGATGGTAAGCTGCAGTGCTCTTGCGTTAGCGTCTTGTTTGTATGCAAACAAACTGTACAGATTGTTGCTCTTGGGTTTTTGTCCGGCAGGTTGCCCGGATTGCTAATGGCGGCTTAGCTGGTGATAATTTGTCGAGCCTGATGCATCTTTCTTTTTTTGATAGCTTGAACCTGATCCTTTCCCCTCTTTGTTCTGTCTTTTTTTGAGAGAGAGATTGTTCTCTGTGATAATATGGGGTGGACAATGAGAGAGTATGTTCTTAGCTAGGAATTGTAAACTTTTGAAAAATCCATATTTTTTTTCAAATTCATGTTTTCTTAATTCATAATCATTTTTTGATTTCATGAACTTTTTTCATATTGATGAATATTTTTTGGATTAGCGAACATTTTTTGAATTCAGGAACAATTTTCAAATTTATTTATGAACTTTTCCAATATTCATGAACTTTTTAGAATTCGAGAACATTTTTGTCAAACTTGCATTCATATTCGTGAATATTTTGCGGATACATGATTTTTTTTGAATTTGTGAACTTTGTTTTGCCAAACTCGACTTCATATTCATGAACATTTTTCAGTTTGCAAACATTTTTCAAATACATGTTTTTTCTGATATTCATGAACATTATTTGAATTCGAGAATATTTTTGTCAAAATTGTGTTCATATTCATGAAAATTTTCTGAATTCGATATCTTTTTCTCATATTCAAGAACTTTTTTCTAAATTAGTGAACTTTTTTCCATTTTGGAAAGATTATTGTCAAACTCACGAGCACTTTTTTGCTTTCATCATTTTGTCCAAAGTTAAAAAACCAATTTTTGCTAGTAATTGATTATTTTATGAACAACAGCTGGCGTATGAGTGTGTTACAATCTAATGAAAGCTCACAGTCGAACCGAATCGACTGAGCAAGGGACCGGAGAGATTGGGCCATGGCCCGCTACGCTCGCGCCGAAGACGCTAAACAGGAGGTCTGGTGCAACTCGCTATACTTGGAGCAACCAATTATGGTTTACCACTTGGAGGGCTCCGGCTGAGACCATTTTCTTGGTCCGGGAGCGCACCAAGTGGTGCACTCATTCGCTGCCATGTGTTGTGCGCTAGGTTTACCATCGGGATTGTTTTTTCTGCACCCATTTTGGTGTTCGTTTGGTTTTTCCAACGTTTGCTTGGTTTCCCTAGGTTTTGGCCGGTCTTTTTTGAGAAGCATTGCTTTTTCGCGAGAAGCAAAAGTTGTGCTTTTGAAAAAAGAGTAAAATATAGTTGTGCTTTTGTGAGAAGCACTATGCTTCCACGAGAAACACAAATGTGCTTACCGAAAAGGGAAAAAAATACAGTTATGCTTCTAAGAGCCATGCTTCTCAAAAAGGGAAATACACAATTGTGCTTCCAAAAAAAGTTAAAAAATGCATAGTTGTGCTTCCCTTTGCACAATTGTGCTTTCACGTTTGGTTTTCAATTTTCCTGAGTTTTGGTCCTTTTTCTGGTTTATATTTTTTTCTTTTTTGTGTTTTTTTATTTCTGGTATCCCATAGTGAAAATGCTTCATGATTTGGACGCAAGGTGCAAGAGATAAAACGTTTTGAAAAAATGAATCTACAGAAAAGGACTCTCAAGTAGCGACAAGTTGGCGCACACGTAGTGCGCACTTGTCATCGTCGTAGAAGGTGGGAGTGAGCTTTGTAAGGGGTTCCCCTAATTACTGATTTCGTATTTTTTATATCTACACTACCTAAAAAAGACATAAGGTCCCTATTTCGCTCAATCTTCATCTCCCTCCATCCCATGCTTAGCGCACCAAGAAAACCAGGAGAAAAACGGTCCGCTACACACGTTCACGCACGCCTCCCCTCTATTCCCTCTACACACTACGTTTATTTCTTCAAGGTTAATCAAGTCTTTGTTTTTTAGAGAAAGAGAGGTAGATGAGTTGGTGGAAGAGGAGAAATTATTATTATTTTTTGAGCATCAGTACAGACACAAGCGCTCATATACACGCGCATACACTCACCCCTATGAACGCACACATGCATACCCTACCCCTATGAGCACCTTCGAGAGACTGAGCCGGCATATCATTTTGAGATTTACGAAGTCACCGTAGGCGCCTCGTTGTCGACGGGAATGTCTCCTCCCACTGAAAGCGTATCGCCGGAAATACTGAAATAAATCCAGGAATAATGCGAGCACCCATGATTTGAACCCTGGTGGGTTGGGGATACCACTGTCCATCTAACCAACTCAACCACAGGTTGATTCGCGAGAAATTATTTAACGGTAAATCAAATCGACAATGCCGCCTAATGTACACGAGTATTCTAAAGGTATATGTTAGACATGATTGATGTAACCATTAGAATGTGTATGCTCCCGTTGCAACACATGGACAATTAGCTAGTTTTTATTAAAACCATCCACTACTTCAGCCCAACATGTGCGGTGCAGCCCATTTAGTAATCTCCCAAAGGGCCTGATTCTGACGATCCTTGACGGCCCAATACACCCATACCACTGAATAAACCACCAAACCCTAACCCCCATCCATCCCAGACAGTATATAATCTCAACACAAGCGCGCCGCTCAAACCCTAGCATCTCCAACTCCAGCCGCCGCCACACCCACAGCCAATCCTCCCCAGCCCAAGCTCGCAGCCATGCCTCCCAAGCTCGACCCGTCCCAGATCGTGGAGGTGTATGTCCGCGTCACCGGCGGGGAGGTCGGCGCTGCGTCGTCCCTGGCCCCCAAGATCGGTCCGCTCGGTCTCTCCCCAAAGAAGATCGGAGAAGACATCGCCAAGGAGACGGCCAAGGACTGGAAGGGCCTCCGCGTCACCGTCAAGCTCACCGTCCAGAATCGCCAGGCCAAGGTGTCCGTCGTCCCCTCCGCCGCAGCCCTCGTCATCAAGGCGCTCAAGGAGCCCGAGAGGGACCGCAAGAAGGTCAAGAACATCAAGCACAACGGCAACATCAGCCTCGACGACGTCATCGAGATCGCCAAGATCATGAAGGTCCGCTCCATGGCCAAGGAGATGGCCGGCACCGTCAAGGAGATCCTCGGCACCTGCGTCAGCGTCGGCTGCACCGTCGACGGCAAGGACCCCAAGGATCTGCAGACGGAGATCGACGACGGCGAGGTGGAGATCCCCGCTTAAGAAGGTAACGACCAGATTCTTGTTTGGCGGTAATTATTTGTTGCTTTGCTGGTACCAGAAATGCTGTTGTGGTCTGCTAACTTGTTAGGAAGAGTGTGGCGTGTAATAGCAGGTCATATGGACTTGAATTATGACAATTAAAGCTAGGTAGAATGTGGTAAGATTGTCTGTTGATTCAGTGCTCATGCTAGTAACTATAGATGATTTTAAGTAGATTCCTTGACTGAACTTGTATTGTTAGGATGAATGTTGCTCATGCTAGTCCATTTTATTCTTGTATCTGATCACACTGTATTCTTCGCTATGAATTTAACATTCAGTAATTAAACTGCGTACGAATCCATTGTAACAGCTTTATGTTTAATCATGCAGGCTTGGCTTTGGGGAGGTTGTTATGTGAGGCTGCTGAAGTAGTTTCTCCTATCTAGATGCTTCCTGATGCAGTTGAGAGAATGGATGTGATGTCTTCACTTGTTCTACTCTTGCTGAAGAAGAAACTTTTGTCATGCTTTAGTGGTTCCATTGTGAGACTATTTTTACTGCTTTAATGAGTACCTTGCGGAATCAATCAATGTTATTATGGCAGCTAGAATATCATATGTTGAGTTTTGTCAATGATGTTTTGAGCGTTTCTTATATATTGTTAGTTGCTGCATTTGCTTTGCTGTCTTGTCTCTTAAAGCAGTTGATTGCAGCTGGATTATTTCATCATTAGGTCCATTGAATTCAGTTATCATAATGAGAATTGCATTATTTGATCTGAACCAAATTGAAAATTTGGTTGTCAAATTGAACTGCAAAAACGACTTATGTTTAGATATGGAGGAAGTATAAATGAAAAAGAGTTAAGATATGGATTCTACATTGATAGAATGACAGAACTGTAGATTGTACCATCTTTCTTTTGCATCCTTCGACAGTCATTTTGCATTTGGAATTAGGTCGGCCCAATTTTCTGAAAGACTTGAATTTTGCTCCGTCTTGACCTGCTATTGTTTGAAAATTTGTCGGTCTGGGCTATTTATATTACCGTACGTATATTCTGTATGGCAGCAACGCCATCAGTGAAAAGTTAAAGTCTGTCAGAAGCTGACTTGCGAAAAGCAGGCCACTGGAGGAAGTCATCCAAAAACTCATTCCCAAAGCTTAAATCCACTCAGTCCCACAACTTGTATCCATTAATTTACCGTAATACTCTCTCCATCCAAAATTAAGTGTCTTGATTTATTTCAACTTTAGTGACACTTACTTTGGGATGTATAAGTGAAGAGTGAACAGTCCCTCAGCTCCTTGTTGGTGAGGGATAACATGCCTGCACTCGGCAGGGAGCTCAGACCTCATCCTCTTTGCCATCTCATTCTCAGGGCATGTACAATGGTGGCATATGGATACATATGCCCCATGACAAAAAGTAATTTGAGGCATTTACATTTATTTTTTCTCCCCAATGCAAGCTATCACTAATGGGCCTCATTAAGAAATAGAAAATAATGACTTTAGTACACATGCATCTCTACTTTTCATTCCTACCTTTTCAGCTTTTGTCACCGAACCACACTTTTTCTCTTCAAGCACCCGCCTCTTGGAGAGGATCCCGCTTCTTTATCCGAACCTACTTTACGTCATATCCGATCCTATATGGCATGCGAGGCATCACCTTGAGGCTATGCATTATACACGCCCTCGTTCGCTTGTATAGCTGTCACATTCCTTCATACTTGCTTGATCCCGCCCTCGCCTTCATCCTCTTCCATCGCTGCTACGCTTGCTTGATGCCCTCGTCGCCCTCATCCTCTTCCATCTTCTCTCACCCTTGGTCCTCATCCTCATGCGCTTCTAACGCCGCTACGTAGTGCTTGCTTTGATGCCGTCGTCCGGAGGGGAAGCAGTGCGACACATTTAGAGGATTCTCTTACAAGATTCACGGGCATGGCGACAATAAATCGGGGGTTGGGGTGGGGGTTTGTTTTCATGTTAGACAGAGGAACACACAACTGCCCTCGTCCGCTTCCTGTACAACGGTGTCGTTTGAACTGTGCTGGTCGGCCAAAGTGGAGAGAGCTATGATTTTGAGGGTTGTGGGATGGAATCAAAGGAGACTAGGTGTGGTGGTTGCTCGAATGGAGTAGGGTGTAGGTCATTCCTCTGAGATTAGGATTGAGTTTCCTCAATGTTGTCGCAGTCACGTCTGATTCAGGGGAGGCGCTCATGATTGTGATGGACAAATGTTCCTTTGTGGTTAGTACCTCTCTCATACTTATATTAGCAGATGTGAGCTGACATTTCACATTGTCGGCCATTGTAGTTGCTTGTTATTGTGAAGTCACCACACAAATTATTATTTTGCTATCTCTTGTGAATTTATCATCTACTCATTTAAAAAATGGACAACTATAACTGCCAACCATTTGGTGACAGACATATCTGAACGAACCCACCTCGCGAGGCCGAGCCATCCACAAAATCCACACCAAATCTTGGACCAAAAAAGCATCATCAGTTCCCACGTCATCTGCACCACCACACCTCTTCTCTGTTTCTTACCCCAGGCACAGGAAACAAGTTCTACTCGGCCTTACCGACAGCCAAAAAACTATCATCTCTCTATATCTAGAGGTTGCTACAGCACCATGCCCGATTCCTTTAGAAAATCCCCCAAACTCTCTTCTCCCCGTCCTCTGAAAACCACAATTATGAACACCGAATCAAAAAAATTGCCAGGGATTGGGGCAGAGATCCACAAGGAACAATTAGATAAAAAATGTAACCTTTTTAATCCCAAAAATCATCTGGTTTCTCTAAAAAACTTTGCAGACCCACTTGTTCCATTTTGTTACAAGAACATACTTATAAAACAAGAAGACAAAGGTAGAACTGCAAATAGGGTTTGTCGTTTTAAGTTTGGTATCGTAGCAAGTCAAAGTTTTCAGAAAAAAAGAATAAGAAAGTTGTCATTCTGTTTATGAAAAAGTTATCAGCTCATATGTATCAAAGTTACCAAAGCAAAAATACCACTAAAAACTGTTTTCTACTGTTTGAAAAATTGACTTAAAATATAATGTTGAAGAAACTCATGCTACATTGAATAGTTCCCGAGCAGTATAAAAAATGTGTTGTAGACATGAAGGGAAACTCATGCTATTTGAATGAAGAGCTTCCATCAGATCCCTCTGAAAAAAATGTGAACAAAAAAAGTATACAAAATCAGCGAACATGTGTAAGTTTCCTTTTTGTTGACGATAAAAGAAATTGTGTACGATAATACTAACATGCGAATATAAAAAATAAGCAGGTGCTACAATGACGTCTAACCTTGAAGATAATGTGGATGGCATACTGAGTGGTGCAAGAATGAATCACTAGGATGAGAATGCACATACGACGATCAATAATTATGCCAACCCTAGCATCGCCGTCACAGGTTAAAAAAATCCATGTGCACCTACCAACCTTCATGTGTATAAACTACCATGATCACAAATATGTCGTTTGCCATTGTTTCTGGTTAGAAATTAGCAGCCTTCAAGTGTGTAAACTACCAAGATAGCAAAAAATGATATGATATTTTACTAATCTTTATGTAAGATCCTTACCAGACAACATATGTATAAACTATCGTGTTCATAGTGTATTAGGTACCAATCTTTGTGAATCACGTGACTAAACTATATGAAAGTTACCAGACATCTTGAATGGAGTTTGCCACACCAGAAAAACTGATAGCATGTATCCATGTCGCATTGCCAGTGCTCGAACGATGAGCATACCCCGCAGCTTGCCTTGTACAAAACCAAATGCTAGCATGGGAGCAGAGAGCTTTGGGGAGCCAACAATTAGTGAACCGGCAACTCGAGAATCAAGTGCGATCAACTATGATCAAGGATACGGCAACATGGAAGCGTATTGCACAACCTCCTAATCCAGGAATGAAGTTTGGCAGTTTGAAAAATGTCGTGAGCACTACAGGATTTACGCACGGAGGTGTGGCTTTTGGATAAGACAGGAGTAAGAGAGAGAGAGAGAGAGAGAGAGAGAGAGAGAGAGAGAGAGAGTGGATGGCAAACCCCTCACAGACAAGGAGGAGTTGTAGGATGTGCAAAACCCAACCAACATTTGGGAAGGAGAGGAAAAGGGAAAAGGTTGTGAGGAATGCCAAGCCCACATGTATGTTACACATGTAGATGCATGGTGGACTATCGTCGACGACAACTACAACCATCCCCTCATCAAAAAGCCATCCCTAACAAAGTTTCTGTCATCACATCAGAACATCCCTGAGGAGGTAATCGAAACTGCAAGGCAGATGCAGCTGATGGCATGGTTCTACAGGTTTGCTCATGATGTACCCTACATGATGTAAGACATTACAAATGAGCGAGGTAAATTTTGCATGGATCACTACCACGCAGACGTGGGGAGCGCTATTGCGTACTTCGAGAAGATGAGGGTCAAGGATTCACATTTCTACTGGAGAATCAAGCTTGATGACGAGGACTAGGTGGAGTTGTTCTGGATTGACGGTGCGTCACGCAGGGCCTATGCAAAGTACAACTACTGGTTGTCATTCGACACTACATACATGCCGAACATGTACAAGATGCCATGTGGACCCTTCATTGACAATAATAACCATGGATAATCCATCCAGTTCGAGTGCGATTTCATTCGCAACGAACTGATCGAGAAATTTGTGCTACTGTTTAACACGTTTTTGCATGCAATGGGTGCTATTGTACAGAAAAACATCATCACGGAGCAAGACTTTACGACGAGGGCAACCATTGATATGATGGGGGGCTTGTCGATGGGAAGTGGGCTTCTGCCTCACATCATGGCGCGTGTACCCCTAGGTAGGTCGTCCAGGCCCATATCTAGGCTCAACCCACATTTGAGCAAATGACTACCATGAACAGGTACCCCCAGGATTTCCGAAGGGGAGATGTTCCATTACCAAATGAGTGGGAGTCCAAGTCGTAGGCTGGGATACCAAGGCGTACAGAAGCCAAACCAACAAAGGCCGACAATAAATACCTCAAGACCTGGACAAGGAAGGGAAATTTTCTACTTGGATGGCTAAGATGATAGAGGAATCAAAGCTCTAGCTTAGCTGAGAGTAGATTCGATATAAGACATCCAGTCTAGTTCTACCACCTCGAAACCCAACTAGCCCATATCTATGTCGTTGGATCCCCTCCCCGATTGTACTCACTTTCCTTGATATAACTCTAGACAAGCAAGATTAGGGTTTTACTTGCATCACAAGGGCACAAACCTGGGTAAAGTCTCTTTGATGTGTACGTCTAATAATCCGAGGTTGCATCCCATTTTCATACAAATCCACTTATGTTAGTGTACCGTTGTTGGGTACATTGCGAAATGATACGTCCATTTTGCATCATGTTATACTACTTTTATTTATAATGTTTTAGATCAATATTTCACTTTATGATGCAATTTTAATGCCTTCTCTCTCTTATTATGCAAGATATACATGGAGAGGGAAATTGTCGGCGGCTGGATTTCTGGACCTGAAAAAAACTACAACAGAGACAACTATTCTCCGAAGCTCGAAATGACCTGGAAATCTACGAAGATTTATTTTGGAATAAATAAATAATGCTGGAAGAAGAATCACCAAGAGGGGCCCCACCAGTGAGCCAGAAGCTTAGGTGGCACGCCACCTGGGCGCGACATGTGAGCTTGTGGGCCCACCAGTAGGCTTTTGTGGCACTCCTTCTCCTATATGAAGCCATTTTCCCTAGAAAAACATCAAGAGAAGACTTTCGGGACGAAGCACCGCCATCTCGAGGTGCAACCTGGGCAGGAGCACTTTTTCTCTCTAGCGGAGCGATTTCGTCGGGGATACTTCCCTCTGAGAGGGGGAAACTGAAGTCTTCATCATCACCAATGTTCCTCTCATCATGGGAGGACCCATCTCCATCAACATCTTCACCATCACCATCTCATCTCAAACCCTACACTAGTAGAAAACAGGGCTTTGGTTGAGGCCAGGATAAGGGCATTAATCCTGGTTCACTCATGAACCGGGACCAAAGGATGCATCAGTCCCAGTTTGTGAGGCCAGGGTGCCGGCCGGGCCTTGAGGGCCATTGGTCCTGGTTCATCTGACCCCTTTGGTCCCGATTCCAGACACGAACCGGGACCAATGGGCCTCGCTCCTGTCCCAACTCCTTTAGTCCCGGTTTGTGGATGGAACCGGGACCAAATGTTTTCCTTTAGTCCCGGTTTTAGCCACAAACTGGGACTAAAGAGAAGCCTATATATACCGCTGCCCCTGCCCGCGAATAGAGCCACTGCTTTGTTTTTTTGGCCGACCGTGGGAGAGGTGTGTTGCTCTAGCTCACCTCCTATGCACATGAGGTGTTCGATGAAATGCCCGAGCCACACTTAAACTTTCTCCTCTCCAAGCTCCTTGTCCAAGCTCCATTTTCCTCAAGATTTTTCTAGGTTTGCTGATCTGTCCTGTCCCGTCCCCGTCCTCACCGCCGTCGATTGCCCATGCCGATCTCGTCACCGGCACCACCGTTGTGAGCCTCTTGTTCTTATCTTCTTTCTGAAAAAATAATTCTTACTTGTATGATTTAGATAGATACTTGTATAATTTTCTTACTTTTATTATTGTTTGTTATTATATAGTGCGATGATTTTGGTATCCGCCCCCGTCGGCCCTTGTGCTGTATATAATTCAGATGTGGTATATCTTATCTTTTATAACTATTTGTTTCATTAAGTGTTTATGACAATTATGCCAACCAACGTGACATATATGTTTTTATCTAGGAGGTATGTGAACCGGAAATTCCAACCGACCCTCTTGTCGAGAGGTTAAATTTAGTTGGAAAAGAAAACAATTATTTGAAGAAAAAATTAAAAAGAATTGAGGAGGAGAAGATGGAATTCGAGTTGCATGTTGCGTATGTCGTTGATGATCACAAGATCAAGATGGATGCAATGCGCTTGAAGATTAGAAAGATTAGAAAATATGCCATTCATACCGAGGCTTAGTATCATTATGTCGTTGGATCATTTGTTACCTTAGTTATGACTATGATCACAATTGTTGTTGCATTGAAATGTTTTACATAGTTTCAATGTATGGTTTAATTAGATGCTCTAAAGAGCTATATGTTGTTCAATGAGAACTATGTATGAACTTTATGTATTTATTTTTTCAGTAATAACATTTGATCATTACTGTACTTTGGTTTTAGTGTGATGATGAACTTCTATTAATTTGGTTACTTCTCTATTCATGATGTTCTGTAATGGTTTTTTGATGCGGTCATCCTAGGTACTCTTGTCGTTTCACCATCATCGCCAAGTAAAGTATTTTCCAAGCGAGAGACTGGCTATGAAAATAAGATGCAAAAGTATGTGGTACCTGCTCTGCATCATAAGAAGATAATGTGTGCTACAAAACAGAGAGGAATCTTAGGTGTGATGCCTGTTTTATATGCTACTGAAGTTGCTCCTCGGATCGCGCCTCATGAAGAAGTGAAGCCCACATTGAGAACACCTTGCCAATACTTCTATGTAGGCCGGCAGAATGAAAGTTTGAAGGCTGCACCATCGAGTTCATTTTAGTTTTGGCCTAGCAACCATATATACATGCAAGTATACGTACGTGTCTTCTTTTTATTTATTTTTCCTAGTTTGTTCAGATTTTGTAGTTTCTTTCTACGTACAACTTGTAATTGCTGAGGAGTTCTCATCGTGTCCTAGTCTAGGTCGGGCTTGGCCCAGGTGTTACGCACCGGGGCGCAACTTTGTCTAGGTGGAGGTTTTAGTTTATGGAAAATATTCGCAGATGCATCCGATGATGAGGCAGTCTGTTTCCTGCGTTCCATAATTTGGTTCATGATTGCTTGTGTTTCGACGACTTGATTTCTACGACACTAGTTAGTTCGGTTCTTGACCTGCAAGGATCGATCTCATCTCTTTCCCTTCCGTCTACTGCTGCTAAATTCTCATATGCTAATTACTCCGTCGTCGTTGCCGCCACTGATCATCATTCGCATAATCCATCCATCTTTTTTTAGAACGAAGGCTCAAGAAGAGCCCGGCTTTGAATTAATAAAGCCATCAACCGGCTAGGATTACATCGAACAAACAAAGGAAACAAAGAACAAAATAGCAAGCTGATACATGGTGCTGTGTAAAAGCTATCAGGCTACAACAAACTACTAGTAAAGATATGGAAACTAAAGCACAAGTCCAGCTAGAAGTCGAAGGAGCCCTCCACAGCGAGCAGAACACCACGCAGGGCACTAGCAAAGCTTGGGGATGAAACAAATAGTAGTTGGAGGAGCTCTGTTGTCAGCTCCATGGGCTTTGGCCGTCGATGTCTCCCTCCTCCACCTCAGAAGGGGGCTCCCTGCCCCCTCGCCCTGGCACGAAGGGAGCCGATCCGTCGAAAGGCGGAGACGCCCACCCGAGGGCTAAAGAGCGGCCGACCCGTTGCCAGCCGGAAGACCACACCAGGATACCACCGCCAAACTACTTGGAGCTCATCCAAGGAAAGCATCGGCAATGCATGATATTTGCACACGAGGAGAAGCAAGCTACACGGCAAGACTGCTGAAGACCGAGCAACCCCCAACCGGAACAAGCACACTTCCCCCAAAGCTCACCAAAGACAGCACCCCCTTGAGGGTGATGACGCCCACGACGTCGCTGCCGCCCAATCCCGAGGGATTTGGGTTTCCACCTGGTCCATGAGCAACACGGGAGGAAAAGGAGGGGGAAAGGGGGCATTTTTACCAACGCCTACAAGTAGGGGACGACGCCCATGGGTGGCGGCGCCGGCAGGCTGGCATAGGCAGCCACAGATTTCTCCGGTCCCCTCTCCCAACCCCCACCTCGAGAGGAGACACGGCTACGGTGCCCGGAGGCCGCCGGAGAACGGATCTGAGACAAGGTTGACAAGAGGTTGAAGAGGAAGCTTCAGATCTGATGCGGGTGCCCTGAAGCCACCGCGCAACATAGCCATCGCCCGCCGTCACCGTGCCGCTGCACGCCCGAGATGGGCGGCCAACACCCGCTGCCGCCGTTTTCTGAGGACAACGCAGCACCACCGCCCGAGGTCGCCACCTCGGCTCCGAGATCCTCCATAGGGGCGGAGCGACCAGATCCTCGCCGCCACCATCCTCGGCAGCCGTGCGACGCTCTGGCGACCCCCTCCGGCAGCGACGAGGGGGAGGAAAAGGGGGAGGGAGGCCCGACGGCAGGCTAGGGTTTGAGCCGCCCGAGTCGCCCCTGTGGGAGCGATGCGGGGGCCTTGGGGGAGGGGGGGGGGAATGGTCTCCACCACCAAGATCAAACATGAGAAGTTAGGGGTACTTCATAATCCATCCATCTAGTCTAGCTCTAGTACTACTACACCACGTCTACTACTTCCGATCCATCTAGTCCAAATTCTTCCACACGTACACATCACACACACACACACACACACACACACACACACACACATATATATCTGTCAGCTCTAGTCCATCTGCTTCCGATCAAGTATATTCTGCTACCTCTTTGCGCCGGTGAAAGATCAGGGACATCCCACAAAATCGACTCAAAGCTATTTGAGTCGTATCAATTGGTATCAGAGAACGCCAGGTTTATCACTGCGCGCGATGTCAACCGCAAGCAAGCGTGACGAGGATGAGGTGCAGGAGGATGACGGGCCGCCGCAATATGGTCCCGATCTGGACCCATGTGTCCATGCTATGTTCAAGGCTACATACCAGCACTTCGACAACCGCATGAAGGCCCTCGACGAGATGGTGACCGACGGGTTCCAGGCCATGCAGGCAGCCCTTCGTCGCCTAGAAGCAAGGGCAACCGGCGCGGCTGCTCCAGCGAGGGCACAACATGCCCTGCAACAATGAGCACCTCAACATGCCCGAGAGGCGGACGTTGCCAATGACGACAATGATGCTGAGTCCGAGGATGGTTCTGATGCTCGCAGCGAATTTCCTCGCCGACCACGATAGGATGCTCATCCCCATGATGATGGACCAAGGCGGCGCCGCGGTGAGGACGAGGACGGAGGTATTGGTAGAATAAAATTACTATACCTTTGTTCATAGGCAAGGCCGGTCCTGAGGAGTATCTTGAGTGGGAGATGCGTGTGGAGTAGATTTTTGATAACCACCGTTACTCCGAGGAGCGGAAGATTCGTTTTGCTTCTCTCGAATTTTCAGGTTATGCATTAATTTGGTGGGATCAACTCAACCGCAATGACGCACGACTAGAATCATGGTGTGAGATGAAGCGTACAATGCGTGCTCGCTTTGTGCCAGCTTATTTCTAGAAGGAGCAACACACAAAGCTTCGACGTCTTGTTCAAGGAGCCATGGCGGTGGATGAGTATTACCAACGGATGCAAGTTTTGATGATCAGAACTAATGTGCATGAGTCTGATGATGCAACAATGACACATTTCTTTGAGGGACTGAATGAGGATATACGCGACCGTGTTGATTTGATGCAGTATAATGATATGCAAGAGCTTCTTCATCAAGCAGAGTGTGCTGAACAGTGGGTCAAAGCAAAGCAAGTTTCCAAAGGCCGCACCAATTTCAGCATGGGGCGACATTCCTATTCGCATGACGATGATAATGTCAAGCCAGTTTCATCCTATAGGTCAGCTGCTACCGATCACAAGGAGATGAACAAAGAATCTATGGCCATGAGCAAAGTGGATTCAAGGGCTGATTCAAGTGTGTGGTCTGCTATGAGTACTAGTGAGATTGTGTGTTACACATGTGGAGGTAGGGGACACAAACGCATTGATTGTCTGAACAAGAAGAGAGTGCTCCTTGTTAATGATGGATATGTTTCCGAAGACAAAACTGACTCAGAGTCTGATGAGCCCAAGCAAGGGGAAAGTGAATCTAATCCTATCATGTGCTATCCTTTAGATTATGATCTGCCATGCATCATGGTGCAACGAGCTAAAGAGGATCAAATTCCAAGCGTGGGACAACGGTGGAAAATTTTCCAGTCACAATGCCGAATCAACAAGTGTTGCAAGTTGATTATTGATGGAGGGAGCTACACCAACATCATAAGCAAGCGTGTGGTAGATGTTTTAGGACTGAAGGCATGGCCACATCCGCAACCACATTGCATTGAGTGGTTGTACAACTCTGGACGTCCGAAGGTGACTCACAAGGTACGTGTAAAGTTCAATATTGGCACATATTACGATGATGTGATTTGCGATGTTGTGCCAATGGATGTGTGTCAGTTGCTATTGGGTCGTCCGTGCCAATATGATCGCAATGCTATACATGAGGGGAGGTCTAACACTTTGTGTTCCGAGATGTTGGCATCAAACGTGTGCTACAACCTATGGGTAACAATGCTATCAAGATCGATCATGTGTTTGCTGTACACAAGGAGCCTTTGAAGACTGCCCTGGAACCGAGGACGGTTTCGCTTGAAGGGGGAGAGGATGATGCGATCACCCTAGGTAATATTGTTGTTCCACCATTGCTGCCAAATAAGATACCTTCGAAACGAGTCGCTAATAGTGAGGAAAGTACATCAAAATATATTGTGCCTGCTTTACGTCAAAGGAAGGTGTCACATTCAACAAATCAAAGAGGTATATTAGGCTCCATGCCTTGCTCATGTAATATCCAAGGAAGTCAAAAGCCAGACATTTTATTCAAGGATCCAAGTATTGGTGAGATGCCTATTGAGCTAATTCCTTCAGATGAAGTGGAGCCTTGCTTTAGAACTCCATGTAATACGAGGCTTATACCGTCTAGGGTAGCATCAAAGTATTCTCTTCTACAGTGTCATATGGCTAGAGAGCTTAATTAAGGAAACATGAGTTTTTGTAAAGGAAATCACGTGTGCCAATAAACACGTAGATATCCTATTTTAGTGGGAGTCTTTTTGGTAGAAGATAGGGATAAAATAATGGGATCGTTGTGATCGTAGCAGTAAGTTTATATAAGTTTTCTTTTAGTCGGTAACCCAGGTCGCCCTATATAACGGGGAGGCTTCTGCCATTGTGAACAGGTTTTAGTTTTAGGAAAAATACTCTCAGGTGAAAAAAGTCTGTCCCGCTTGGGTGACGGTTAACGTCCTGTCCGGTGATTCCGGGGGCGATTCCTTGGGCGATCACGATCGGGGCTGCATGTCTGCCTAGGGTTCTTCCGATCCGCCGCCGCCTAGACTCATCTGTCATCCTCGTCCTCGTGTTTGCGTCCTTCCTCCCATCCTCAACCCATCCACCATAAGCCTTCTGCGCGTTACCCTAGGGCACGTGGTCGTACAACACCTGATCCTAGGAGGAGGCCGGGGCGGTTGGGGGTGCGGAGTCATGGCGCTGGAAGGGGTGGCGGGGATGTTGAAGGGTTTGAAGCTTTCGGAGGAGGAGAAGAAGGGCGTGAAGGTTCGGCTCTCATCTAGGGAGAAAGGGAAGGAGACGATGTGGCAGGCGGTGGGTAAGGTCATGTCTGAGAGATTGGCACATCCATATGCGATCTGCCTCTCCCTGGGCAAGGTCTGGTGTCCGATCAAAGGAATTGGGTGCAAGGAGATAGGTGTGAATCAGTTCCTATTCACGTTTCATCAGGAGTCGGGTAAGCGCAAGGCGATTGAAGACGGACCATGGATGTTTGACAAGGAACTCATGGTGGTGGAAGACTACGTATTGACCAAGAGGCCGGAGGATTACAATACAACAACATCCCAATTTGGGTTAGGGTTTATAACCTTCCTCTCGGCATGATGAACGAGGAGTCTGCTGAGGATATTGATAACATCATGGGGGAGTTTGTGGAGGCGGACACATGGGCTGATGGGATTGCTATTGGCAGGTTTCTGCGGATCCAAATCAGGATGCAAATTGATAGACCAATCATGAGGGGTTTTACCCTTGACGGGGGTGATGAGAGTGCAGAGGTGCAGGACAAGGGGAAGGTAGCCATGGAGAGGGGGGAAGAAGAGGATGATAGAGATTGGTGCAGATTTGAATATGAATACTTGCCAGATTTCTATTATACATGTGGGATCATTGGTCACGGAGAGAAGGATTGCTCTATCAAGTTGAAGAAGGGAGAACGCTCACAATTTGGACGCTGGCTGCGCGCTGATATAGGTTGGCGAAAGGGATGGTCCGAGGAGAGATTTTGGAGGTCTAGAGGAAGAAGTTCCAGCGGGCCACGCAACTATGGGTACAACTAGTCGGGGGGGGGGGGGGGGGGGGGGGGGTCGGGCAGTGGGAGCGAGAGCTTATCCTAAGGGAAGAGCGAATCCCACTCCAATGGAGGTGGAGTTGGCAGGTCAGGTAAAGAGGAGGAGGTTACTAGCCCTGTCAAAAATGATAAGTTTCGCGGGGGAAGGGGTAATCTGTAACGCCCCGAGACCGATGTGCCAGGTGTCTTCCAGTTATTTGCTGTTGTTGCCTTGTCATGTGCTTGCGTGTCATGCATCTCATATCATGTCATCATGTGCATTTCATTTGCATACATGTTCTTCTCATGCATCCGAGCATTTTCCAGGTTGTCCGTTTTGCAATCCGGCGCTCCTATGTCATCCGGTGTCCCATTTCTACCTCTTTTCTTGTGTGGGTATTAAACGTTCTCGGATTGGACCGAGACTTGCCAAGCGGCCTTGGTTTACTACTGGTAGACTGCCTGTCAAGTTTCGTGCCATTTGGACTTTGTTTGATACTCCAACGGTTAACCGAGGGACCGAAAAGGCCTCGTGTGTGTTGCAGCCCAACACCCCTCCAAAGTGGCCCAAAACCCACCTAAACCCCCTTCCATCATCTCGGTCGTTCGATCATGACCGCGTGGCCGAAAACCGCACCTCATTTGGAGCTTCCTAACTCCCTCTACCTCTATAAATAGACCCCCCTTTCCAAATTTTGGACCTCTTCCCCGAAACCCTAGATCCAACTCCCTCCGCGCCGCCGGACATGTACGCTCGCCGGCGGACGCGTCCACCCAGCCAGCCACGTCGCCGAACCAATTGGAGGCCGCCATGTCACCTTCCCCGCCGCCGCAGCCAATCAGCGCCGCCACCTCAGCGCCCGCGCCGCCCCACTTCGCCGCGGCCCAAGAGCCCATTGCGGGCCCGCGCGAGCCCGACCGCGTGCTGCCCGGACCGCATGTCGCCCGCCGCCAGCGCTTGCGTCTCGCTGACCGCCGCCTTCGCGCCGTCGCCGGCGACCAACTCCGGCGACCGGAGCGCGCCGTCCTGCGCCATCATCCCCGCCGCCTCGCTCGCGCCGCAGTGCAGAGCACCGCCGCCACCCGCGCGCAGCCTCCTCCTCCACCGCGCCGCCTGACCCCGCCTTGTTCTTCACGCCACCGCGCCCTCCTTCGCCGCCTTGCCTTGCCGGCGGGAACCGGCGTCACCGCCCCTGCCTCCCCGATCCGATGGGGATCGAGGGAGACGACGACGCCCCCGTTGACCCCTTCGTGGGCCCCGCCTTTGGCCCAACGCGCCGGCCTCGTTAGGCCCAGCGCCTAGTCGGCCCAGTCTCCAGGCCCAGCTCCACTCCCTCCGGCCCGATTTTTTTTCGCGAGGGTATATTTCTCCAAGTCCTCAGTATTTTCAGGCTTTTTCATCGCATCATAACTCCCTCATCGTAGCTCTGATTTGTGCGTGTAGCATATCAAAATGTTCATCTCGACAAGTACATCATTTCATCTCATTGCATCATTTTCATTTGAGCTCATCTTGATGCCCGAAATGCTGTTGTAAGAGGGCTATGTGATGATGGTTTCAGATCTGTTTCAGCAAATGCACTTTTGTCATTTTTGCCATGATTAATGTGTGCATGCTATGATCCTGAGCTCTACATGTGTTTTGAAGAATGCCATGCCATCTTTACAGGGGTGTATGCCATGTATTTTTGTGATCTTTGTGGTGACTAGCACAAGCATGCAAAGTAGCTTACTCAATGTTGTTGATTTCAGGGACTTAGAAATATTCCAAGTCCTTGCCCTGTTATTATTTTTATGCCATATGTTCATGTTGTTTCCGAGAAATCCGTGCCTATTTTGAGCATGATCAGTAAGGATGTTTTGTAAATAATGTTGTGCTATATCCATCCATGTCTTTGTTTGCAATTATGGTGCACCCTATCTTGATTCAATCGAGCTCTACTTTTGCTATAGAATGTTCCTGGCAGATTGTTAACATGTTTAGCAATTTTGCCGAGCTTGTTGTTGTTGATCCGAGCATGCTATGTTGTTGTTCTTACCATGTCTAGCTTCTATGCCATGTCTATTTGCTGGGTGTATGCTTAGTTTGTCATGCAATGCCTCGTAGTGAGTTCATCGAGCTCGTAAACATGCCTACTCGTTATCTGTTTTGCCATGCTCCGGTTTTTCACTAAGTCTGAATCTGTTAACGTTAATTGCTATGTTCGCATGCTTGCCATTGTATTTTCTGATCCCTTTTGGCTTATGGTCAGTAAGGGACTTTTGTTGTATGCTTTGAGTAGCTTCATGCCATGCCTTGCTTTGCCATGTTATGTTCCTGTAGCATGTAGTTTTCATGCTCTAAAGATTGCTTCCTGATGATAAATTCCTGACTTGTGTTATTTTCTCTAAGTCTGTAACCTGTTATCATTTGCACTTTTGCCATGCTTGTTTGAGCTTGCTATTGAGTGAATTAGCCGTAGCTCAGTGTTCATATTTTGTCAAGCATCTTGAGTGGATCCCTGCCATGTATTTAGTTGCCATATTTGAGTGCTGTAGCATATTTAACTTGATGCTTTTAGATGGTCTCTTGCTGTTAATCGCAGACCGGTGCCATATTTGTTTTGCTTGTCATTTCCAAACCGTGCATCCGATTCCGGTGATCTTTATATCGATTTCGACTGAAATCACCTCGCTTTTCCAGTGGCACTCTTGGATTTCCAAGTTGAGGCCAGGTTCAATCATTCCTTTGCAAATCATGCATATGCATCACATACCGCATCCCGCATATCATGCCATTTTCATGTGTTGGTTGTTTACTATGTTGTGTGCTTCTTTCCGGTGTTGCTTCTTCGGGTTGGTTCTGATAACGTCACGTTTGTGAGGACCCGTTCGACTACGTTTGTTTGTCTTCTTCATGGACTCGTTCTTCTTCCTTACAGGATCTCAGGCAAGATGACCATACCCTCGGAATCACTTCTATCTTTGCTTGCTAGATGCTCGCTCTTTTGCTATGCCTATGCTGCGATACCTACCACTTGCTTATCATGCCTCCCATATTGTTAAGCCAAGCCTCTAACCCACCTTGTCCTAGCAAACCGTTGTTTGGCTATGTTACCGCTTTGCTCAGCCCCTCTTATAGCGTTGTTAGTTGCAGGTGAAGATTGGAATTTGTTCCATGTTGGAACATGGATATTTTGTTGGGATATCACAATATCTCTTATTTAATTAATGCATCTATATACTTGGTAAAGGGTGGAAGGCTCGGCCTTATGCCCAGTGTTTCGTTCCACTCTTGCCGCCCTAGTTTCCGTCATATCGGTGTTATGTTCCCGGATTTTGCGTTCCTTACACGGTTGGGTTATAATGGGAACCCCTTGACAGTTCGCTTTGAATAAAACTCCTCCAGCAAGGCCCAACCTTGGTTTTACCATTTGCACTAAAACCTAGCCTTTTCCCTTGGGTTTCGCGGACTCAGGGGTCATCTTTATTTTAACCCCCCCGGGCCAGTGCTTCTCTAAGTGTTGGTCCGAACCGAGTAGACTGCGGGGGCAACTTGAGGGTTGGTTTTACTCGTAGGATGTATCATCTGAGTGTGCCCTGAGAACGAGATATGTGCAGCTCCTATCGGGATTTGTCGGCACATTCGGGCGGCTTTGCTGGACTTGTTTTACCATTGTCGAGGATGTCTTGTAAGCGGGATGCCGAGTCTGATCGGATTGTCTTGGGAGACGGAATATCCTTCGTTGACCGTGAGAGCTTGTGATGGGCTAAGTTGGGACACCCCTGCAGGGATTTGAACTTTCGAAATCCATGCCCGCGGTTATGGGCAGATGGGAATTTGTTAATGTCCGGTTGTAGAAAGCCTGAAGTTTATCTTAATTAAAATACATCAACCGCGTGTGTAGCCGTGATAGTCTCTTTCCGGCGGAGTCCGGGAAGTGAACACGGTGTTGGAGTTATGCTTGACGTAGGTTGTTCTAGAATCACTTCTTGGTCATAGTTTCTCGAACGTGCTTTGCCTTCTCTTCTCGCTCTCATTTGCATATGTTAGCCACCATATATGCTAGTCGCTTGCTGCAGCTCCACCTCATACCTTTTACCCTTCCCATAAGCTTAAATAGTCTTGATCGCAAGGGTGTGAGATTGCTGAGTCCCCGTGACTCACAGATACTTCCAAAACCAGTTTGTAGGTGCCGATGATACCGTACAAGTGATGCAACTGAGCTCAAGGAGGAGCTCGATGAAGATCTTGTCCTTTGTGTTGTTTCGTTTCAGTCGATCAGTAGTGGAGCCCAGTTGGGACGATCGGGGATCTGTGTAGCATTTGGGGTAGTCTTCTTTTTATTTTGGTTTCGTAGTCGGACCTTGAATGTATCTGGATGATGTAATGCTTTATTCTTGTATTGTGTGAAGTGCCGATTGTAAGCCAACTATGTATCTCTTTCCCTTTATGTATTACATGGGTTGTTGTGAAGATTACCTCACTTGTGACATTGCTTTCAATGCGGTTATGCCTCTAAGTCATGCTTCGATACGTGGGAGATATAGCCGCATTGAGGGCGTTACAAGTTGGTAATCAGAGCCTTCCGCGACCTTAGGAGCCCCCTGCTTGATCGAATCACTGGCGTTGTTGAGTCTAGAAAAATGTTGAGTCATTTAGGATTATATATATCGGAGAGTAGGATTCTTTTTACTCCTCAGTCCCTTCGTCGCTCTGGTGAGGCATCCTGACATAGAGTTTTAACTCTTCTCTTCTCAAATTTCACTAATTTTTTTAGGATCATGCGGCTATCTTAGAATCGTTCCGATGGTTTTGTGACGAGAACATTGTTCTTGGTGCCTCCTGACATTTAGGGGTTATGGCAGTGTCCCAGGGAGTTGAGCTTCGAGGTGTTGTCGTCATAATTTTATCGTTGCAGTTCTGGAATACCTGAGTTTCACCGACATCGAAAATCTCTTTTATGCAGTTGTTGGTGAGATAACCTTGACACCACCTAGTATTGGGGCGGGAGTTCGGGAGTATTGCCATAACTCGTATAATGGATGCTTTTCGAAGGTTGAGGTAAATGATTTCCGAAGGTTTCTTGGTTATGTGTTGAAGGATGGATACAGCTGGATGTAGGATTTGCTAGTTTTGGGTGAGATATTATGCTACCCCTGTATCCCCAACACCTGATTGCATAACCGGGAAAGTTTCAGGAGTTTATAAGTGGGAATTCAAGTATATCGTAGGATATCTTTCTGACAGATGTATGATATGAAATTGGGGTTCGACGTCTAGTGGTCCGCCTATCCATGGTTGGTTTTACAGTGGTCTCGTTGTGTCTTAAATAGTCCTTGGCTATGCCGACTCGGGGACACTTCGTATGTCATGTGCACTGCCTTGTACATGATGGTGCTGTACGATCGAGCCCGTGTAGGCCCCACCATGAAAACTTCGGACGATATCTCTATCATATGTTTGTTCAGGCTTATTATGCAAGCCAATCCTTTTGTTTTGTTTTGAGTTGTGGTATTCGAGTTGCTTCGAAGTCAAGTTTGCTTCCATAACTTTTTCCTAAGCGGTGTTCTCATGTTCCTATGTGAATACTAATCCTTCATGATAATCGAGATTGTCATATCAATCCTTTTCAATCGGTGTGCTTCTCTTCTAGCGGATCCGTCCATTTTCAACATCCGCAAGATTCAATCTAAGCTCTCTCAACGTTGTTTGCTTCATCCGTTTCAAGTTGCTTTGTTTTCCCTCCCTCCCACCCTTTTTCTTCAAGGACTCATATATCTTAATAAAGTATCCATTTTTTTTATGTGAAGCCTCTTCTTTCTTTTCAATAAATGTCCTTACCCGGTGATTCTCATGAAGATCCTAACGAAACCTCAAGTTCATCATTCTTCATTCTTTTTCTTCTCCGGTGGATTCAATTCAAGTTTTTGGTGTTGACCATATCCTTTCCTTGTTTCAAATGTTTTTCCATGCCGGTGCACCTCATAATCATTCACCTCTCGCTATTCATTTGTTCCGGAGTGCTGGAGATATCTCAGAAGATGCTAGTGCTTATTCTCATTCATTCAAGCTCTTTCGAGATTGTTATCTCATTCAAGCCATTTAATTCAACCGGTGCATTCTCTCTTTTAAATCGTTCAACGGTGTTTTCTCTTGAATGGGCCCTAACCCACAGGTATTTTTCCAGGATCTTACCTGACTCTTCTAACTCTCCCGGAGCTATCCTCAAAAATTCTTTTCAAAGTTGACGTAAGAATGAATTGTCATCAGTCATATGTTTTTTTCTCTAAGATCTTTCAAATTCTTTTCATCGTTGGTTTAACCTCTCTAATTTTCATTCCGGAGTGCCTCAACAATTCATGGTGGTGTTTCTCATCGTCATTCTCGGATTTTGAAGACCGAAGAAGAGTTTCTCTTTAAACTTGCTCCATTCTCTTCAAAGATTCGTGAATTCTAGCTTGTTGCCATCCTCTCATAATTGTTTTTGATTGTGAGAATTCTTCTTACCCATCCGGTGCAATTCAAGAGTCTTTTCAGTTTGATTCTCCGAAGCCCATCATTTTAGAAGATTTATTCATTCTAGCTTTCAGCTCTCGTTCTTCAAATCTTACCGGTGCTTCGTTCAAGTTTTCTCTAATCAGTTCATGATCCCTTCATTCGCATGTATCTAGATTGTCTCAAGTATGTTCATTCATTTTATAATTCTTACCGGTGATTCATCCTTTTACTTCATTCGTTGTTCAATTCTTACGGTGGTTCTTCCAGGATTCTCTTCCGCTGTTGTCATATCAATTCATTCGTTGTTCCAATCCTACTGACGGTTCATTGAAGACCTTCCCAAGTTGACGCTATATCTATCTTAACCCTTTCCACGAGAATAAGTAGTATGCCAAATCCGCTGCTTGTCATCAATTTAATTGGTAAAGGATAAGCATAATGTAATTTTTATTCTTGTTTCATCGAGTGAACTCAATTCCCTATTTCGGAGGCTCATCAAATTCTTGTTTCCATTTGTTCATATTTCTTTTCCCGGAGTTCCAAGTTCTCTCAATTATCTCGTCACGGAGATCCATCTAAATCATTACAAATTTTCACCTTGTGTTTTCAACTTCTTTTTTCCTTCCGTTTGATCATTCTTTTGTTTAACGGAGTTCTTCATGAAGGTTCTACATGATGGTTCATCAAGGATTTAATTCCTTCTCGAAGTGTTCATCAAGATTCTTTTCAGAGGAGCTCAATCATTCTTCATTTTGCAATCCGGAGTGCAATTCTTTCTATCATATCATTGGAGGTGGTATTATGTCATTCTTGATAATTTGAGTTCATGTTTCATGATTCACATGTTGTTAAGAATGAGATATTTTAAATCCATCAATCTCGTCATTTGAGTTATCTTGGGTTATATTTCACCTAAAACCTTCCCTAAGGATTGTTGCTATTTATGGTGCTTTTAAATGACCCAAGTTCTTCATTTATCCTCCCGGTGAAAGTAGTTTATCGTCTTCTTGTTAATATCAATTCAAATCCATTGTTTTCCGTTAGTGGCGGAATTTTCACCTCATAGTTTTGAGATGTTCTCCATAAGCCCACTACAAGCTTACTCTTTTTCGTTGTTGGTTTTCCAACAACTCCGTTCAATCCTTCTTTTAAGGATGCTTTTCAAATTCTATTGTGGTAGAAGATGTCTTTTTCCTCTCAATTCTTTCCTTTCCAATGATCCAACTTCTATTCTTTTGTTCCAGAGGCTTTGTGATGTTGCTCTTTTCAACCCATCTTCTTGTTTTGCCAAGTTCATATTCTTTTCCTTGCTTATCCCTTCTAAACCAGAGTGCTACCCGAATCGTTTCTTTCTTTTCCTCTTTCTTAACAGAGTGCTTTCAACTTCGTTCATCTCCATTGTATTCTTGCTCGTAATTGCTCAACCTTTTCAAAGTTCTTTGGTTCCACTCGTTTGTCAAAGAAGCAACTTAGTTTGACCTCTTCTCTTTCTCTTCCGTTTTCCCCCCGGTGCCATTCTAGATCTCGGGACGAGATCCTCTCGTAGTGGTGGAGTGTTGTAACGCCCCGAGACCGATGTGCCAGGTGTCTTCCAGTTATTCACTGTGGTTGCCTTGTCATGTGCTTGCGTGTCATGCATCTCATATCATGTCATCATATGCATTTCATTTCCATACATGTCCGTCTCATGCATCCGAGCATTTTCCCCGTTGTCCGTTTTGCAATCCGGCGCTCCTATGTCATCCGGTGTCCCTTTTCTGCCTCTTTTCGTGTGCAGGTATTAAACGTTCTCGGGTTGGACCGAGACTTGCCAAGCGGCCTTGGTTTACTACCGATAGACCGCCTGTCAAGTTTCGTGCCATTTGGACTTCGTTTGATACTCCAACGGTTAACCGAGGGACCGAAAAGGCCTCGTGTGTGTTGCAGCCCAACACCCCTCCAAAGTGGCCCAAAACCCACCTAAACCCCTCCATCATCTCGGTCGTTCGATCACGATCGCATGGCCGAAAACCGCACCTCATTTGGAGCTTCCTAGCTCCCTCTACCTCTATAAATAGACCCCCTTTCCAAATTTCGGATCTCTTCCCCGAAACCCTAGATCGAACTCCCTCCGCGCCGCCAGACATGTCCGCTCGCCGGCGGATGCGTCCACCCAGCCAGCCACGTCGCTGAACCAATTGGAGGCCGCCACATCACCTTCCCCGCTGCCGTAGCCAATCAACGCCCGCCACCTCAGCGCCCGCGCCGCCCCACTTCGCCGCGGCCCGCGGAGCCCATCGCGGGCCCACGCGAGCTTGACCGCGCGCCGCCCGGACCGCACGTCGCCCACCGCCAGCGCTTGCATCTCGCCGCCCGCCGCCTTCGTGCCGTCGCCGGCGACCAACTCCGGCGACCAGAGCGCGCCGTCCTGCGCCATCGTCCCCGCTGCCTTGCTCGTGCCACAGCGTAGAGCACCGCCGCCACCCGCGCGCAGCCTCCTCCACCGTGCCGCCCGCCCCGCCTTGTTCTTCGCGCCACCATGCCCTCCTTCGCCGCCTCGCCTTGCCGGCGGGAACCGGCGTCGCCGCCCATGCCTCCCCGATCCGATCGGGATCGAGGGAGACGACGACGCCCCCATTGACACCCTCGTGGGCCCTGCCTTCTGCCCAGCGCGCCAGCCTCGTTAGGCCCAGCGCCAAGCCGGCCCATTCTCCAGGCCCAGCTCCACTCCATCCGGCCCGATTTTTTTTCGCAAGGGTATATTTCTCCAAGTCCTCAGTATTTTCAGGCTTTTTCATCGCATCATAACTCCCTCATCGTAGCTCCAATTCATGCGTGTAGCATATCAAAATATTTGTCTCGACAATTACATCATTTCATCTCATTGCATCATTTTCATTTGATTTCATCTTGATACCCGAAATTCTGTTGGAAGAGGGCTATGTGATGATAGTTTCAGATCTGTTTCAGCAAATGCACTTTTGTCATTTTTGCCATGATTAATGTGTGCATGCTATGATCCTGAGCTCTACATGTGTTTTGAAGAATGCCATGCCATCTTTACAGGGGTGTATGCCATGTCTTTTTGTGATCTTTGTGGTGACTAGCACAAGTATGCAAAGTAGCTTACTCAATGTTGCTGATTTCAGGGACTTAAAAATATTCTAAGTCCTTGCCCTGTCATTATTTTTATGCCATATGTTCATGTTGTTTCCGAGTGATCCGTGCCTCTTTTGAGCATGATCAGTAAGGATGTTTTGTAAATAATGTTGTGCTCTATCCATCCATGTCTTTGTTTGCAATTATGGAGCACCCTAGCTTGAGTCAATCGGGCTCTACTTTTGCTATAGAATGTTCCTGGCAAATTGTTAACATGTTTAGCAATTTTGCCGAGCTTGTTGTTGTTTGTCCGAGCATGCTATGTTGTTGTTCTTGCCACATCTAGCTTCTATGCCATGTCTATTTACTGGGTGTATGCTTATTTGTCATGCAATGCCTTGTAGTGAGTGCATCGAGCTCGTAAACATGCCTACTCATTATCTGTTTTGCCATGCTCCAGTTTTGCACCAAGTCTGAATCTGTTAACATTAATTGCTATGTTCGCATGCTTGCCATTGTATTTTCTGATCCCTTTTGGCTTATGGTCAGTAAGGGACTTTTTTTGTATGCTTTGAGTAGCTTCATGCCATGCCATGATTTGCCATGTTATGTTCCTGTAGCATGTAGTTTTCATGCTCTAAAGATTGCTTCCTGATGATAAATTCCTGACTTGTGTTATTTTCTCTAAGTCTGTAACCTGTTATCATTTGCACTTTTGCCATGCTTATTTGAGCTTGCTATGGAGTGAATTAGCCGTAGCTCAGTGTTCATATTTTGTCAAGCATCTTGAGTGGATCCCTGCCATGTATTTTGTTGCCATGTTTGAGTGCTGTAACATATTTAACTTGATGCTTTTAGATGGTCTCTTGCTGTTAATTGTAGACCAGTGCCATATTTGTTTTGCTTGTCATTTCCAAACCGTGCATCCGATTCCGGTGATCTTTATATCGATTTCGACCGAAATCACCTCCCCTTTCCAGTGGCACTCTTGGATTTCCAAGTTGAGGCCAGGTTCAATCATTAGTTTGCAAATCATGCATATGCATCACATACCGCATCCCGCATATCATGACATGTTCATGTGTTGGTTGTTTACTATGTTGTGTGCTTCTTTCCGGTGTTGCTTCTTCGGGTTGGTTCCTATAACATCGCGTTTGTGAGGACCCGTTCGACTATGTCCATTTGTCATCTTCATGGACTCGTTCTTCTTCCTTGCGGGATCTCATGCAAGATGGCCATACCCTCGAAATCACTTCTATCTTTGCTTGCTAGATGCTCGCTCTTTTGCTATGCCTATGCTGCGATACCTACCACTTGCTTATCATGCCTCCCATATTGTTAAGCCAAGCCTCTAACCCACCTTGTCCTAGCAAACCGTTGTTTGGCTATGTTACCGCTTTGCTCAGCCCCTCTTATAGCGTTGTTAGTTGCAGGTGAAGATTGGAGTTTGTTCCATGTTGGAACATGGATATTTTGTTGGGATATCACAATATCTCTTATTTAATTAATGCATCTATATACTTGGTAAAGGGTGGAAGGCTCGGCCTTATGCCTAGTGTGTTGTTCCACTCTTGCCGCCCTAGTTTCCGTCATATCGGTGTTATGTTCCCGGATTTTGCGTTCCTTACACAGTTGGGTTATAATGGGAACCCCTTGATAGTTCGCTTTGAATAAAACTCCTCCAGCAAGGCCCAACCTTGGTTTTACCATTTTCACTAACAACCTAGCCTTTTCCCTTGGGTTTCGCGGACTTAAGGGTCATCTTTATTTAAACCCCCCCGGACCAATGCTCTTCTAAGTGTTGGTCCGAACCGAGTAGACTACGGGGCCACCTCGGGGCAACTTGAGGGTTGGTTTTACTCGTAGGATGTCTCATCTGAGTGTTCCCTGAGAACGAGATATGTGCAGCTCCTATCGGGATTTGTCGGCACATTCAGGCGGCTTTGCTGGACTTGTTTTACCATTATCGAGGATGTCTTGTAACCGGGATGCCGAGTCTGATCGGATTGTCTTGGGAGAAGGAATATCCTTCGTTGACCGTGAAAGCTTGTGATGGGCTAAGTTGGGACACCCCTGCAGGGATTTGAACTTTCGAAAGCCGTGCCCGCGGTTATGGGCAGATGGGAATTTGTTAATGTCCGGTTGTAGAAAACCTGATGTTTATCTTAATTAAAATACATCAACCGCGTGTGTAGCCGTGATAGTCTCTTTCCGGCGGAGTCCGGGAAGTGAACACGGTGTTGGAGTTATGCTTGACGTAGGTTGTTCTAGAATCACTTCTTGATCATAGTTTCTCGAACGTGCTTTGCCTTCTCTTCTCGCTCTCATTTGCATATGTTAGCCACCATATATGCTAGTCGCTTGCTGCAGCTCCACCTCATACCTTTTACCCTTCCCATAAGCTTAAATAGTCTTGATCACGAGGGTGTGAGATTGCTGAGTCCCCGTGACTCAAAGATACTTCCAAAACCAGTTTGCAGGTGCCGATGATACCGTACAGGTGACGCAACTAAGCTCAAGGAGGAGCTCGATGAAGATCTTGTCCTTTGTGTTGTTTCGTTTCAGTCGATCAGTAGTGGAGCCCAATTGGGACGATCGGGGATCTGTGTAGCATTTGGGGTAGTCTTCTTTTTATTTTGGTTCCATAGTCAGACCTTGAATGTATATGGATGATGTAATGCTTTATTCATGTATTGTGTGAAGTGGCGATTGTAATCCAACTATGTATCTCTTTCCCTTTATGTATTACATGGGTTGTTGTGAAGATTACCTCACTTGCGACATTGCTTTCAATGCGGTTATGCCTCTAAGTTGTGCTTCAACACGTGGGAGATATAGCCGCATCGAGGGCGTTACATAACCCAAAGAAGCTGGACCTCAAAGAAGGAGAAAAGCGGCTGCAAGCTAGTCCTGACGGGCAAGAGGATGTGGCACCCGCTGTAGTAAGAAACCCGAGCAAGTCAGAGGTGGAGTCTGGGGAGAAGGGTGGGAGGATGGTTATACCAAGTGGGGTGGGGGAGAAAGACAAGTCTTTGGGAGGGAGAAAATACAAAAAGAAGGGTAGAGACAGGGCTGCTGTAGTGGGTGTGACGGAGATGGATACTGGTCTGGGCGGGAAGAGGGGGAGGGTGGAAGAAGAGGAATATGATGTAGAGTAGCTAGGAAAGAAGGGTAAGGTGGATGAGATGTCTCAGGATGTTGTGCTGGCGACCAACGCCCTGCTTTTGGCTGCCAATGATAAGATATCGGCCGGGCTGCTGGAGCAGCCCCGCCGGGAGTCATGAAAATAATAAGCTGGAATTGCCGAGGACTTGGGAATGGCCCGACGGTTCAAGGACTCCTCGATATGGGGAGACTGGAGGATCCCGATATATTGTTTTTGGCTAAAACTAAACTAATAGAAGGGGAGTTGGAGAGGTTCGTGTGGTCTCTTGGGTTGGCCAACATGATAGGTTGGGACCCAGTGGGCCAGAGCAGAGGGATTGCGATGTTCTGGAGGAGGGGTGTGGACGTGATGCTCAGATAGTACAGTAGGAGACATGTGGATGTTGATGTGGAAGGGGAGGAAGGAGGTGCATGGAGGCTAAGGGGGTTTATGGAGAGTCCGATGCTGACCGAAAAAAAGAAACATGGCGCACCATCAGATTACTAGGGAAACAACACCAAGAGGGGAGGCCGTGGTTGTGTGTAGGGGACTTCAATGAGATCCTGGCAGATGATGAGAAGGTGGGAGGAGTGTCGCGGGCATATTCTTGGATGGATAACTTCAGAGAGAGTCTTGTCAATCGTGCACTCTATGATATTGGGTACGAAGGAGACAAGTTCACTTAGAGGAATCACAACAAAGAATATGATACTTATATCTATGAAAGATTGGATAGAGCAACGACAAACGCGAAGTGGTGTGAACTCTTCCCTGAGTTCTCGGTGTTGAATGGTAATCCATGCCACTCCGACCACCGCCCTGTTATTGTTGTTACGAAGGGAGATAAAAAAGCGAGACCAAGTGGTGACCGGGGTTTTCAGTTTGAAGCTTGGTGGCTGCAGGAAGACGGGTGTAGTGAAGAGATACAAGGGGCGTGGGGGGAGAGCTGGATGAGAGGAGGAGGTGGTGTGGCCGGTGCTATGGAGGAAGTGGCAGGCAGAATGAAAAAGTGGAACAAGGAGGTGGTGGGAGAACTTGAGTGTAGATTGAAGAAGGGTCGAGCTAATCTAGAAAGATGTATGAAACAACCCGTGTCGGAGCACAAGGTTAGGGAGGAGGAGTGACTTAGATGTGTGGTGAGGGATCTGGAAGAGAAAAAGTACACTAAAGCTAAGCAAAGAACGCACATCACTTGGCTGAAACATGGCAATAGGAACACACGCTATTTCATGGCGTTTGCATCAGCCAGGAAGAAATCAAACAGAGTGAAGAAGCTGAGGAGAGAGGATGGCTCGATTTTGGAGGAGGGACCAGAGTTAACTAACTATATTCGCTCTTTTTTTCAGGACCTGTTCACCACAAATAACAACACTCGGTTAGCCGAATTGATTGATCAAGTGGAGCCCTGGGTCACGAGCACTATGCAGGCTGCCCTTAATGCGGAATTCACTCGAGAGGAAATCAAGGTAGCTCTTGACCACATAGGAGACATGAAGGCACCCGGGCCAAATGGGATGCCGTCCATAGTCTATAAAAAGCACTGGCATTTTATGGGGGACCGCATCGTGTAGGAAGTGCTTGCTGTACTGAATGGTGGTGATATCCCTATGGGGTGGAACGATACAGTGGTTGTGCTGATTCCGAAGGTCAAAAATCCAAGCAGGATCAAGGACCTCAGGCCGATATCCCTCTGTAATGTACTGTACAAACTGGTGTCCAAGGTGATTGCAAACAGACTCAAAACCATCCTTCTTGATCTTATCTCAGATAATCAGAGCGCCTTTGTTCCGGGAAGACTTATCACTGACAATGTTCTTATAGCCTACGAGCTGTCCCATTTCCTGTTAAACAAGAAGAAAGGGAAGGAAGGTGTTGCTGCAGTTAAAGCGGATATGAGTAAGGCTTATGACCGGGTCGAGTGGAATTTTCTACAGGCAATGCTTGGCAAGCTTGGTTTTAATAGAGCTTGGGTGGATCTGATTATGAAGTGTGTTACATCGGTGCGGTACCAAATTAAGGTTAATGGTGAGTTGACAGAGCAGTTTGTCTCGTCACGTGTTCTGCGTCAAGGGGACCCAGTCTCGCCATACCTATTTGTGATATGCGCTGAAGGACTATCAGCTCTACTCCATGCTGCTAAGAGGGAGGGCAGAATAACTGGAGTGAAAATCTGTCAGGCTGCCCCGGCCGTGTCACACTTGCCATTTGCCGATGATTCAGTTCTAATGCTGAAAGCCACCCCAAAAGAAGCAACTGAGTTGAGAGCAGTGTTGGATCTCTATGAGGCATGCTCGGGACAGTTATTAATGTTGAAAAGTCGGCGGTAATGTTCAGCCCCAATACCTCCACTACAGCAAGGAATACAGTAAAGGATGCACTAGAGATTCACAGCGAAAACTGGAATGAGAAGTATCTCGGGCTCCCGGTGCATGTGGGAAAATCCATAAGAAAGGCATTTGCTTATATCAAAGGGGCATTGGCAAGAAGGGTTTATGGGTGGAAGGAAAAGCTTATTGCGAAGGTGGGCAAGTAGACGTTAGTGACGGCGGTGGTGCAAGCAATCCCCACATTTGCTATGTCATGTTTTGATCTCACAAAAAGCTTCTGTCAGGGGTTAAGTTCTCTCATTGGTTCATACTGGTGGAACCAACAAGAGAAGGAGAATACGGTACACTGGATTGGGTGGGACAAACTAACCAGATCAAAAGCGAGAGGGGGACTAGGATTCCGGGACATGCACAGATTCAATATGGCAATGCTATCCAGGCAGGCTTGGTGACTGATCCAACAGTCGGACACATTATGTGCTCGTGTTCTTAAGGCCTGGTACTACCCACATAGCAGTGTTCTTGAAGCTGAAGCCAAGGGTGGTATCTCATATACCTGGAGGAGCTTAATCAAAGGCATTGATTTGATCCTAGAGGGTTATATTTGGCGGATTGGTGATGGAACTGATGTTAACATTTATACGGATCCTTGGATCCCACGACCATGGTCACGGCGAGTCATTACTCCTAGAGGTCACAATCTGCTTACCAAGGTTAGTGACCAAATAGACCCGGGTATAGGACAATGGGATGAGCAACTGGTGAGGGACTCCTTCTGAGTAGATGATGCCCGGCACATCCTCCAGATGCACTTGAGAGAAGGAGTGCATGATTTCATCGCATGGCAGTTTGATACAAAAGGGGAACACTCAGTCAAGAGCGACTACAAGTTATATGCCGAGTTAGAATCGCAACGGAGACTTGGAGGAGTGGGTATGAGCTCCACATCTGCTGGCAATCTGAATGTTTGTCGGGACGACTCATGGAAAAGGATATGGAAGCTCCCGTGCCCATGAACGGTGCAAATGTTCACATGGCGGGTGAAGCATGAATAACTGGCGCTCCTGACCAATATGGAGAGAAGAGGTCTTAAATAAGAGAGCACGAAGTGCTTCTTTTGTGGACAAGCCAGTGAGGACGGTGCTCATCTATTTATCAAGTGCAAATCTGTCAAAGTTGAGTGGAGAGAGCTTGCTCTTGAAAAGGAAAGAATGGAATTGGAAAATATAACATCCGTGCATGCAATGCTGGACTATCTGTGGGGGCTGGACGAGAGTAAGCGCATGCATATCCTTACCTTTTGGTGGCTCTGGTGGAGTGCTAGGAATAAACTGAGGAAATGGGAGCTGGGTGCAAAGGCTGGAACTGTGGCGAGAAACACTCGTACTGCAGTTCTTGAGTACATGCAGGTGTATTTCCTGCCGGCCAAGAAACCAAGCCCAGACAGATGGGCACCACCAACGGGAGAGATGGTGAAAATGAACACTGATGGGTCCTTCGTCCCAGGTGAGCACCATGCTGGTTGGGGCGTTGTGGCGAGGGACTCTGCAGGAGTGTTCATCGCAGCACGAGCCGGGAGACAGGAGTATGTGGCTGATGCATTTTCTGCAGAGGTTTATGCGCTATCGCATGCAGTCTCACTTGCGGCTGACCTTGGCCTCACGAGGGTGGAGTTTCAGGTGGATTCATAGCTGCTGGCGGAAGGCATGAACTTCATGAAAGCTGACTCGTCGCTGTATGCATCTATCATTGAATACACGAAATACCAGCTTAAGATGTGGTTCGTTGAACATGTAATAACCGTTTTGTCGTTGCAGTGCAAATTCTGTAGCACATGAACTGGCCAGTATAGGTCGTATGCTTCCTGAAAACCACTATATGGAGTGGAACTCTGATGTACCAGCCCAGGTGGCTGCTTGTGTTGTGGGCAATTTTCCCGAACACCGTTAAGTAATGAAAGCTTTGCTTGACCTTAAAAAAATACTCTCAGATGCATCCGATGATGCAGCTGTCTATTTCTTGCGTTCCATAATTTGGTTCGTGATTGCTTGTGTTCTGGCGACTTGATCTCCAGGGCACTAGGTTAGTTCGGTTCTTGATCAGCAAGGATCGATCCCATCTCTTTTCTTTCCGTCTACTACTGCTTCATTCTCAACTGCTAATTACCTCGTCACCGCCGCCACTAATCGCCTTTAGCTTAATCCCCTGCATCTATCCTAGTACTACTACTACCATGTACATCTTCTAGCCGCTGTTCATCTCTACAATCCATCCATCCATAGTCTGCTACTAGTCTCCGTCACGTACACATCCACAATCTCTTCCGATTCCAACAAGATCCATTACGTTTTCTTTTTCCTGCAAGATTGCTTCTGCTAGTACAACTATTGGCGCGTGGTGAAAGATCAGGGCAACCTAAAAATCGCCTCAACGCAACTTGAGCCGTATCATTTTTGACACACTTAATTATATATAATGCATGCAGATGAACCAGCAATAGATGTACGGTGATAGACGCACCTCCGAGTACATTAAGGATGTGCATAATTTTCTCGAAATGGCTGAGGCAAACAAGCAGAATGGTTTTATGTGTTGTCCATGCCTTATCTGTGGGAATACAAAGTCTTACTCTGACTCAAAAACCCTTCACATCCACCCACTTGAGAAGGGTTTCGTGCCACACTATAATGTTTGGACCTAGCATGGAGAAAGAGGGGTTATGATGGAAGACAACGAATAAGAAGAGGATGATGACAACTATTCGCCCCCTGAATACGATGATGTTGCAACGGGGGAAGCTGAAGATCAAGAGTGATGAGGAGCGAACCTCGAGACAAGGATCGATCCGTTGTTGGCCCGATCTTTCACGGCACAAACCTCCATCGCAGCAAGAACAAGTCATAGGTTTATGAAGATGTTCGCAAATACCACGGAAACAACACGCCAACCCCTCAATTCAAAGGAATAACGTGGATGAACCGTATAGGCTCAGCTTGTAATCCCCTACGCACCGCGTCACAGGGACTCACACGCCAGTAGAGATTTTTAACAAGATTTCTCTAAACTTGATAATGGCCGACGACCGAAAAACAGACACGTGTCTAGTTCATCTCAGAATAACCTCCCATTATAGCATGGACTTGGCTTTAGTAGCCACCCCTTCTAACTTGACTCACAAGAAGTAATTTAATATTTAACTCTATCTCTAACTCATGGCTGAAGTAGAATTGTAACAAAAAAACAACCTATAATTAACTAACCGACCCAAACTTGGTCTCTGCATATTGTGATACAGCTGAGTTGGTTTGGTGGAGCCCAACCGACATCTTTCAAGGACATAGCAGACCACGTACCAACAAATCTAATTGCATGCTTGATCTTCTCCTTACGTGGCAAGAATAAAAACAACCTTGTTTGCATGGCGTGCCCTTCACACCAATATGTGATCCTTTCATTAATTGGAAACTTTACACGTGCATGGCACGTCATAATCTTTTTCCCAAACCAGGAAACATGTTCCATATCTCCAAGGCATATTAAAGTATTCATGTATTGGCTTGGTCTCTTTATGGCACGTCTTGCTACTAATCTCATGCTGAACCCACATGTATCTGTAAAACGACTTGGTGCATGCAAACATGTAGTCGTACCATGCAACTTTGGACTAGAGTTGTTGGAAATATGCCCTAGAGGCAATAATAAAAGCATTATTATTATATTTCTTTGTTCATGATAATTGTCTTTATTCATGCTATAACTGTATTATCCGGAAATCGTAATACACGTGTGAATACATAGACCATAATATGTCCCTAGTAAGCCTCTAGTTGACTAGCTCGTTGATCAACAGATAGTCATGATTTCCTGGCTATGGACATTGGATGTCATTGATAACGGGATCACATCATTAGGAGAATGATGTGATGGACAAGACCCAATCCTAAGCATAGTACAAAGATCGTGTAGTTCGTTTGCTAGAGCTTTTCCAATGTCAAGTATCTTTTCCTTTGACCATGAGATCGTGTAACTCCCGGATACCGTAGGAGTGCTTTGGGTGTATCAAACGTCACAACGTAACTGGGTGACTATAAAGGTGCATTACAGGTATCTCCGAAAGTGTCTGTTGGGTTGACACGGATCGAGACTGGGATTTGTCACTCTGGATAACGGAGAGGTATCACTGGGCCCACTCGGTAATGCATCATCATTATGAGCTCAAGGTGACCAAGTGGTTGATCACGGGATCATGCATTACGGTACGAGTAAAGTGACTTGCCGGTAACGAGATTGAACAAGGTATTGGATCCGACGATCGAGTCTCGGGCAAGTAACATACCGATTGACAAAGGGAATTGTATACGGGGTTGATTAATCCTCGACATCGTGGTTCATCCGATGAGATCATCGTGGAGCATGTGGGAGCCATCATGGGTATCCAGATCCCGCTGTTGGTTATTGACCGGAGAGTCGTCTCGGTCATGTCTGCTGTCTCCCGAACCCGTAGGGTCTACACACTTAAGGTTCGGTGACGCTAGGGTTATGAAGATATGTATATGCAGTAACCCGAATGTTGTTCGGAGTCCCGGATGAGATCCCGGACGTCACGAGGAGTTCCGGAATGGTCCGGAGGTAAAGAATTATATATAGGAAGTGCTGTTTCGGCCATCGGGACAAGTTTCGGGGTTATCGGTATTGTACCGGGACCACCGGAGGGGTCCCGGGGGCCCACCGGGTGGGGCCACCTGTCCCGGGGGCCACATGGGCTGTAGGGGGTGCGCCTTGGCCTTCATGGGCCAAGGGCACCAGCCCTACTAGGCCCATGCGCCTAGGGTTTCCACCACGGAGGAGTCCAAGTGGTGGAAGGCACCCCGAGGTGCCTTGGGGGGGAGGGAACCCCTGGCCGCAGCCGCACCTAGGAGATTGGATCTCCTAGGCTGCGCACCACCCCCCTTGGACCTCCTATATATAGTTGAGGAGAGGGAGGATTTCATACCTCAGCCTTTGGTGCTTCCCTCTCTCCCCGTTACGTCTCTCTCTCGTAGTATAGGCGAAGCCCTGCTACTGTGACGCCCTGCATCCAACCACCACGCCGTCGTGCTGCTGGATCTTCATCAACCTCTCTTCCCCCCTTGCTGGATCAAGAAAGGAGGAGACGTCATCCGTTCCGTACGTGTGTTGAACGCGGAGGCACCGTCCGTTCGGTGCTTGATCATCGGTGATTTGAATCACGTCGTGTTCGACTACATCATCCCCGTTCTTTGAACGCTTCCGCTCGCGATCTACAAGGTACGTAGATGCATCTAATCACTCGTTGCTAGATGAACTCCTAGATGGATCTTGGTGAAACGAGTAGGAAATTTTTTGTTTTCTGCAACGTTCTCCAACAGTGGCATCATGAGCTAGGTCTATGCGTAGTTCTCTTGCACGAGTAGAACACAAAGTAGTTGTGGGCGTTGATTTTATTCAATATACTTGCCGTTACTAGTCTTATCTTGATTCGGCGGCATCGTGGGATGAAGCGGCCCGAACCGACCTTACACGTACTCTTACGTGAGACAGGTTCCACCGACTGACATGCACTAGTCGAATAAGGTGGCTAGCGGGTGTCTGTCTCTCCTACTTTAGTCGGATCGGATTCGATGAAAAGGGTCCTTATGAAGGGTAAATAGCAATTGGCATATCACGTTGTGGTCATTGCGTAGGTAAGAAACGTTCTTGCTAGAAACCCATAGCAGCCACGTAAAACATGCAAACAACAATTAGAGGACGTCTAACTTGTTTTTGCAGGGTATGCTATGTGATGTGATATGGCCAAAAGGATGTGATGAATGATATATGTGATGTATGAGATTGATCATGTTCTTGTACAAGGAATCACGACTTATATGTCGATGAGTATGACGATCTACAAGGATGATCATGGAGCCCCAAGATGGAGATCAAAGGAGCTATGTGATATTGGCCATATCATGTCACTATTATTATTTGATTACATGTGATGTTTATCATGTTTTGCATCTTGTTTACTTAAAACGACGGTAGTAAATAAGATGATCCCTTACAACAATTTCAAGAAGTGTTCTCCCCTAACTGTGCACCGTCGCTACAGTTCGTCGCTTCGAAGCACCACGTGTTAATTGGGTGTGATAGATCCTTTCGTTCACATACAACGGGTGTAAGAAGTTTTACACATGCAAAAACACTTAGGGTTAACTTGACGAGCCTAAGCATGTGAAGACATGGCCTTGGAACACAGAGACCGAAAGGTCGAACACGAGTCGTATGGAAGATACGATCAACATGGAGATGTTCACCGACGATGACTAGTCCGTCTCACGTGTTAATCGGACACGGATTAGTTGACTTGGATCGTGTAACACTTAGATGACTAGAGGGATGTCTAATCTGAGTGGGAGTTCATTAATAATTTGATTAGATGAACTTGATTATCATGAACTTAGTCTAAAATCTTTACAATATGTCCTGTAGATCAAATGGCCAACGTTGTATTCAATTTCAACGCGTTCCTAGAGAAAACCAAGCTGAAAGACGATGGCAGCAACTATACGGACTGGGTCCGGAACCTGAGGATCATCCTCATAGCTGCCAAGAAAGATTATGTCCTACAAGCACCGCTAGGTGATCCACCCGTCCCACAGAACCAAGACGCTATGAACGCTTGGCAGACACGTACTGATGACTACTCCCTCGTTCAGTGTGGCATGCTTTACAGCCTAGAGCCGGGGCTCCAAAAGCGTTTTGAGAGACATGGAGCATATGAGATGTTCGAAGAGCTAAAAATGGTTTTTCAAGCTCATGCCCGGATCGAGAGATACGAAGTCTCTGATAAATTATTCAGCTGTAAGATGGAGGAAAATAGTTCTGTCAGTGAGCACATACTCACTATGTCTGGGTTGCATAACCGCTTGACTCAGCTGGGAGTTAATCTCCCGGATGACGCGGTCATTGACAGAATCCTCCAGTCGCTTCCACCAAGCTACAAGAGCTTTGTGATGAACTTCAATATGCAGGGGATGGTAAAGACCATTCCTGAAGTATTTGCTATGCTGAAATCAGCAGAGGTAGAAGTCAAGAAGGAACATCAAGTATTGATGATGAATAAAACCACTAAGTTCAAGAAGGGCAAGGGTAAAAAGAACTTCAAGAAGGACGGCAAGGAAGTTGCTGCGCCCGGCAAGCAAGCTGTCGGGAAGAAGTCAAAGAATGGACCCAAGCCTGAGACAGAGTGCTTTTATTGCAAAGGGAAGGGTCACTGGAAGCGGAACTGCCCTAAATACTTAGCGGATAAGAAGGCCGGCAACACCAAAGGTATATTTGATATACATGTGATTGATGTGTACCTTACCAGTACTCGTAGTAACTCCTGGGTATTTGATACCGGTGCCGTTACTCATATTTGTAACTCACCACAGGAGCTGTGGAATAAACGGAAACTGGAGAAGGACGAGGTGACGATGCGCGTCGGGAATGGTTCCAAGGTCGATGTGATCGCCGTCGGCACGCTACCTCTGCATTTACCTACGGGATTAGTTATAAACCTCAATAATTGTTATTTAGTGCCATGTCTGAGCATGAACATTGTATCAGGATCTCGTTTAATACGAGATGGCTACTCATTTAAATCCGAGAATAATGGTTGTTCTATTTATATGAGAGATATGTTTTATGGTCATGCTCCGATAGTCAATGGTTTATTCTTAATGAATCTCGAGCGTATCACTACACATATTCATAGTGTGAATACCAAAAGATGTAAAGTTGATAATGATAGTCCCACATACTTGTGGCACTGCCGCCTTGGTCACATAGGTGTCAAACGCATGAAGAAGCTCCATGCAGATGGACTTTTAGAGTCTCTTGATTATGAATCATTTGACACGTGCGAACCATGCCTCATGGGAAAAATGACCAAGACTCCGTTCTCAGGAACAATGGAGCGAGCAACCAACTTATTGGAAATCATACATACTGATGTGTGCGGTCCAATGAGTGTTGAGGCTCGCGGTGGCTATCGTTATGTTCTCACCCTCACTGATGACTTAAGTAGATATGGGTATGTCTACTTAATGAAACACAAGTCTGAAACCTTTGAAAAGTTCAAGGAATTTCAGAGTGAAGTTGAGAATCAACGTGACAGGAAAATCAAGTTTCTACGATCAGATCGTGGAGGAGAATACTTGAGTCACGAATTTGGCACACACTTAAGAAAATGTGGAATAGTTTCACAACTAACGCCGCCTGGAACACCTCAGCGTAATGGTGTGTCCGAACGTCGTAATCGCACTTTATTAGATATGGTGCGATCTATGATGTCTCTTGCCGATTTACCGTTATCTTTTTGGGGCTATGCTTTAGAGACTGCCGCATTCACTTTAAATAGGGCTCCGTCGAAATCCGTTGAGACGACACCGTATGAATTATGGTTTGGGAAGAAACCTAAGCTGTCGTTTCTAAAAGTTTGGGGATGCGATGCTTATGTCAAGAAACTTCAACCTGAAAAGCTCGAACCCAAGTCGGAAAAATGCATCTTCATAGGATACCCTAAAGAAACTTATGGGTATACCTTCTACCTCAGATCTGAAGGCAAGATCTTTGTTGCCAGGAATGGATCCTTTCTAGAGAAAGAGTTTCTCTCGAAAGAAGTAAGTGGGAGGAAAGTAGAACTTGATGAAGTATTGCCTCTTGAACCGGTAAATGGCGCAACTCAAGAAAATGTTCCTGAGGCACCTACACCGACTAGAGAGGAAGTTATTAATGATGATCAAGATACTTCTGATCAAGCTCCTACTGAAATTCGAAGGTCCACAAGGACACGTTCCGCACCAGAGTGGTACGGCAACCCTGTCTTGGAAATCATGTTGTTAGACAACGGTGAACCTTCGAACTATGAAGAAGCGATGGCGGGCCCAGATTCCGACAAATGGCTAGAAGCCATGAAATCCGAGATAGGATCCATGTATGAAAACGAAGTATGGACTTTGACTGACTTGCCCGTTGAACGGCGAGCCATAGAAAATAAATGGATCTTTAAGAAGAAGACAGACGCGGATGGTAATGTGACCATCTATAAAGCTAGGCTTGTCGCTAAGGGTTATCGACAAGTTCAAGGGGTTGACTACGATGAGACTTTCTCACCGGTAGCGAAGCTGAAGTCCGTACGAATCATGTTAGCAGTTGCCGCATTCTACGATTATGAAATATGGCAAATGGACGTCAAAACGGCATTCCTTAATGGTTTCCTTAAGGAAGAATTGTATATGATGCAGCCGGAAGGTTTTGTTGATCCTAAGAATGCTAACAAGGTGTGCAAGCTCCAACGCTCGATTTATGGGCTGGTGCAAGCATCTCGGAGTTGGAACATTAGCTTTGATGAGATGATCAAAGTGTTTGGGTTTACGCAGACTTATGGAGAAGCCTGCGTTTACAAGAAAGTGAGTGGGAGCTCTGTAGCATTTCTCATACTATATGTAGATGACATACTTTTGATGGGAAATGATATAGAACTCTTGGACAGCATCAAGGCCTACTTGAATAAAAGTTTTTCAATGAAGTACCTTGGAGAAGCTGCTTATATATTAGGCATCAAGATCTACAGAGATAGATCAAGACGCCTGATAGGTCTTTCACAAAGCACATACCTTGATAAGATTTTGAAGAAGTTCAAAATGGATCAGTCCAAGAAAGGGTTCTTGCCTGTTTTGCAAGGTATGAAATTGAGCTCAGCTCAATGTCCGACCACGGCAGAAGAGATAGAAGAGATGAGTGTCATCCCCTATGCCTCAGCCATAGGTTCTATCATGTATGCCATGCTGTGTACCAGACCTGATGTAAACCTTGCCGTAAGTTTGGTAGGAAGGTACCAAAGTAATCCTGGCAAGGAACACTGGACAGCGGTCAAGAATATCCTGAAGTACCTGAAAAGGACTAAGGAAATGTTTCTCGTTTATGGAGGTGACGAAGAGCTCATCGTAAAGGGTTACGTCGACGCTAGCTTCGACACAGATCTGGATGACTCTAAGTCACAAACCGGATACGTGTATATGTTGAATGGTGGAGCAGTGAGCTGGTGCAGCTGCAAACAAAGCGTCGTGGCGGGATCTACATGTGAAGCGGAGTACATGGCAGCCTCGGAGGCAGCACATGAAGCTATATGGGTGAAGGAGTTCATCACCGACCTAGGAGTCATACCCAATGCGTCGGGGCCAATCAAACTCTTTTGTGACAACACTGGAGCTATTGCACTTGCCAAGGAGCCCAGGTTTCACAAGAAGACAAGGCACATCAAGCGTCGCTTCAACTCCATTCGTGAAAATGTTGAAGATGGAGACATAGAGATTTGTAAAGTACATACGGACCTGAATATAGCAGATCCGTTGACTAAACCTCTCCCTAGGGCAAAACATGATCAACACCAGAATTCCATGGGTGTTCGATTCATCACAATGTAACTAGATTATTGACTCTAGTGCAAGTGGGAGACTGTTGGAAATATGCCCTAGAGGCAATAATAAAAGCATTATTATTATATTTCTTTGTTCATGATAATTGTCTTTATTCATGCTATAACTGTATTATCCGGAAATCGTAATACACGTGTGAATACATAGACCATAATATGTCCCTAGTAAGCCTCTAGTTGACTAGCTCGTTGATCAACAGATAGTCATGATTTCCTGGCTATGGACATTGGATGTCATTGATAACGGGATCACATCATTAGGAGAATGATGTGATGGACAAGACCCAATCCTAAGCATAGTACAAAGATCGTGTAGTTCGTTTGCTAGAGCTTTTCCAATGTCAAGTATCTTTTCCTTTGACCATGAGATCGTGTAACTCCCGGATACCGTAGGAGTGCTTTGGGTGTATCAAACGTCACAACGTAACTGGGTGACTATAAAGGTGCATTACAGGTATCTCCGAAAGTGTCTGTTGGGTTGACACGGATCAAGACTGGGATTTGTCACTCTGGATAACGGAGAGGTATCACTGGGCCCACTCGGTAATGCATCATCATTATGAGCTCAAGGTGACCAAGTGGTTGATCACGGGATCATGCATTACGGTACGAGTAAAGTGACTTGCCGGTAACGAGATTGAACAAGGTATTGGGATACCGACGATCGAGTCTCGGGCAAGTAACATACCGATTGACAAAGGGAATTGTATACGGGGTTGATTAATCCTCGACATCGTGGTTCATCCGATGAGATCATCGTGGAGCATGTGGGAGCCATCATGGGTATCCAGATCCCGCTGTTGGTTATTGACCGGAGAGTCGTCTCGGTCATGTCTGCTTGTCTCCCGAACCCGTAGGGTCTACACACTTAAGGTTCTGTGACGCTAGGGTTATGAAGATATGAATATGCAGTAACCCGAATGTTGTTCGGAGTCCCGGATGAGATCCCGGACGTCACGAGGAGTTCCGGAATGGTCCGGAGGTAAAGAATTATATATAGGAAGTGCTGTTTCGGCCATCGGGACAAGTTTCGGGGTTATCGGTATTGTACCGGGACCACCGGAGGGGTCCCGGGGGCCCACCGGGTGGGGCCACCTGTCCCGGGGGGCCACATGGGCTGTAGGGGGTGCGCCTTGGCCTTCATGGGCTAAGGGCACCAGCCCTACTAGGCCCATGCGCCTAGGGTTTCCACCACAGAGGAGTCCAAGTGGTGGAAGGCACCCCGAGGTGCCTTGAGGGGGAGGGAAACCCTCCCCTGGCCGCCGCACCTAGGAGATTGGATCTCCTAGGCTGCGCACCACCCCCCTTGGACCTCCTATATATAGTTGAGGAGAGGGAGGATTTCATACCTCAGCCTTTGGTGCTTCCTCTCTCCCCGTTACGTCTCTCTCTCGTAGTATAGGCGAAGCCCTGCTACTGTGACGCCCTGCATCACCACCACGCCGTCGTGCTGCTGGATCTTCATCAACCTCTCTTCCCCCCTTGCTGGATCAAGAAAGGAGGAGACGTCATCCGTTCCGTACGTGTGTTGAACGCGGAGGCACCGTCCGTTCGGTGCTTGATCATCGGTGATTTGAATCACGTCGTGTTCGACTACATCATCCCCGTTCTTTGAACGCTTCCGCTCGCGATCTACAAGGTACGTAGATGCATCTAATCACTCGTTGCTAGATGAACTCCTAGATGGATCTTGGTGAAACGAGTAGGAAATTTTTTGTTTTCTGCAACGTTCTCCAACAAGAGTCACGGCTCATCTTTTGCACAGCCTTGGCATACACACAAGTTTCACTAATAAGATGTTCCTCACCATCATAGCTTAGGCGAAGGTACCGTGGTACTTGGCATGTATATTTTGGCATGTCAATATCTTTGACCTGGAGTCCTTTGACACATGACAATGTATGAACATCAATAACACCAGTGTTAGTCATGGCCATATCAAAGAGGAACCAGACGATGTGCCCGATGATGATCTTCGCCGGGTCATTGTTGATGTAAAGAGACAATGCCAAAGTGAAAGGGAGAGGTTGAAGTTCGATCGCATGTTAGAGGATCACAAAAAAGGGTTGTACCCAAATTACGAGGATGGCAACACAAAGCTCGGCACCACACTGGAATTGCTGCAATGGAAGCCAGACAATGGTGTATCTGACAACGGATTTGAGAAGGTACTGGAAATATTGAAGAAGAAGCTTCCAAAGGATAACAAATTTCCCGACAGTACGTACAGAGCAAAGAAGGTTCTATGCCCTGTAGGATTGGAGGTGCAGAAGATACATGCATGCCCTAATGGCTGCATCCTCTACCGCGGTGTGTACGAGGATTTGAACACATGCCCGGTATGCGGTGCATTGCGGTATAAGATCAGACGAGATGACCCTGGTGATGTTGAGGGCGAGTGCCCCAGGAAGAGGGTTCCTGCCAAGGTGATGTGGTATGTTCCTACAATACCACAATTGAAACGTCTGTTCAGAAACAAAGAACATGCCAAGTTGATGCGATGGCACAAAGAGGACCGTAAGAAAGACGGGAAGTTGAGATCATCTGCTGATGGGCCGTAGTGGAGAAAAATCAAGAGAACGTGGGGCGACTTTGCAGGTGACACAAGGAACATATGGTTTGGTTTAAGCGCGGATGGCATTAATCCGTTTGGGGAGGAGAGCAGCAACCATAACACCTGGCCTGTGGCTCTATGTATCTATAACCTTCCTCCTTGGTTGTGAAGCTCTGTGCATTCCTCAATGCAATCTCTCAGAAGGTAATCCATCCAGAAATCCTACCAAGGTTAAGGAGTGATTTGGTGCAATGTCTTGTCTATTTCGAGCTGGTGTTCCTACCATCCTTCTTCAATATCATGACGCACGTCCTAGTTCATCTAGTCGACGAGATTGCCATTCTGGGCCCTGTATTTCTACATAATATGTTCCCCTTTGAGAGGTTCATGGGAGTCTTAAAGAATTATGTTCGTAACCGTGCTAGGCTAGAAGGAAGCATCTCAACGGGCCATTATACAAAGGAGGTTATTGGGTTTTGTGTTGACTTCATTCCTGACCTTAAGCCGACTGGTCTCCCTCAATCACGGTATGAGGGGAGACTGACTGGAAAAGGCACGCTAGGAGCAGACTCAATAATATGTAGGGATGAACATTCTTGGTCTCAAGCACACTACACAATTCTACAGAATTCAACCTTGATGACCCCGTATGTCAATGAACACAAGAATATTCTGCGCTCCAAACACCCGGAGCAGTGTGACGACTAGATTACATGTGAACACATCAGGAATTTCGACAGTTAGTTGCAAACACATCTCATGGGTGAAAACACCGTTGCAGATGAGCTGTACTTGTTGGCCAGGGGACCATCTTTGACTGTATTGACTTGCAAAGGGTACGAGCTAAATGGGAATACATTTTACACGACCGCCCAAGATCAAAGGAGCACCAACCAAAACAGTGGTGTCCGGTTTGATGCAGCAACCAAGAGGGGAAATGACACATATTATGGTTACATAGTGGACATATGTGAACTTGACTATGGACATGATTTTAAGGTCCCTTTGTTTCAGTGCAAATGGGTCAATCTATCAGGAGGTGGCGTACAGGTAGACCCACAAGGGAATGACCTTCATTTTCTCTCTATCTTCTGCAATGGTCGGGCATTGAGTCTGACTCAACTTCACACCTTGTAACACAGGCAAGAACCATTTCTTTAACTGATCCATTTTGAAATTCTTCAAAACTTTATCAAGGTATGTGCTTTGTGAAAGTCCAATTAAGCGTCTTGATCTATCTCTATAGATCTTGATGCCTAATGTATAAGCAGCTTCACCGAGGTCTTTCATTGAAAAATTCTTATTCAAGTATCCTTTTATGCTATCCAGAAATTCTGTATTATTTCCAATCAACAATATGTCATCTACATATAATATTAGAAATTCTACAGAGCTCCCACTCACTTTCTTGTAAATACATGCTTCTCCAAAAGTCTGTATAAAACCATATGCTTTGATCACGCTATCAAAGCGTATATTCCAACTCCAAGAGGCTTGCACCAGTCCATAAATGGATCACTGGAGCTTGCACACTTTGTTAGCACCTTTAGGATCAACAAAACCTTTTGGTTGCATCATATACAACTCTTCTTTAAGATATCCATTAAGGAATGCAGTTTCGACATCCATTTGCTAAATTTCATAATCACAAAATGCGGCAATTGCTAACATGATTCGGACAGACTTAAGCATCTCTATGGGTGAGAAGGTCTCATCGTAGTCAACTCCTTGAACTTGTCGAAAACCTTTTGCAACAAGTCGAGCTTTGTAGACAATAACATTACCGTCAGCGTCACTCTTCTTCTTGAAGATCCATTTATTCTCTATGGCTTGCCGATCATCGGGCAATTCAACCGAAGTCCACACTTTGTTCTCATACATGGATCCCATCTCAGATTTCATGGCCTCAAGCCATTTTGCAGAATCTGGGCTCATCATCGCTTCCTTATAGTTCGTACGTTCGTCATGGTCAAGTAACATGACCTCCAGAACAGGGTTACCATACCACTCTGGTGCGGACCGTACTCTGGTTGACCTACGAGGTTCAGTAGTAACTTGATCTGAAGTTTCATGATCATCATCATTAGCTTCCTGAATGATTGGTATAGGAATCACTTGAACTGATTTCTATGATGAACTACTTTCCAATTCAGGAGAAGGTACAATTACCTCATCAAGTTCTACTTTCCTCCTGATAACCCACAAGTATAGGGTATCGCAACAGTTTTTGAGGGCAGAGTATTCAACCCGAATTTATTGATTCAACACAAGGGGAGCCAAAGAATATTCTCAAGTATTAACTGTTGAGTTGTCAATTCAACCGCACCTGAAAGACTTAATATCTATAGCAAAGTATTTAGTAGCAAAGTAATATGGAAGTAGCTGTAACGATTGCAAAAGTAACAGTAGTAGTTTTTGTAGTGATTGTAACAATGGCAAGGGAAAAGTAACTAAGCAAAGATCAATATGTGAAATGCTCGTAGGCATTGGATCAGTGATGGATAATTATGTCGGATGCGATTCCTCATGCAACAGTCATAACATAGGGTTATATAGAACTAGCTCCACTTCATCAATGTAATGTAGGCATGTATTCCGAATATAGTCATACATGCTTATGGAAAAGAACTTGCATGACATCTTTTGTCCTACCCTCCCGTGGCAGTGGGGTCCTATTGGAAACTAAGGGATATTAAGGCCTCCTTTTAATAGAGTACCGGACCAAAGCATTAACACTTGGTGAATATATGAACTCCTCAAACTACGGTCATCACCAGTAAGTATCCCGATTATTGTCACTCCGGGGTTAACGGACCATAACACATAATAGGTGACTATAGACTTGCAAGATAGGATCAATAACTCACATATATTCATGAAAACATAATAGGTTCAGATCTGAAATCATGGCACTTGGGCCCTAGTGACAAGCATTAAGCATAGAAAAGTCATAGCAACATCAATCTCAGAACATAATCGATACTAGGGATCAAACCTTAACAAAACTAACTTGATTACATGACAAATCTCATCCAACCCATCACCATCCAGCAAGCCTATGATGGAATTACTCACGCACGGCGGTGAGCATCATGAAATTGGTGATGGAGGAAGGTTGATGATGATGATGATGATGATGGCGACGGATTTTGAAATAGAGATGAATAATATTTTGAGCGGTATACTTTCATTTTCAACATAAAAACCAAGAGATCTCGGTATCTTCCATGCTACACACATTATAGGCGGTTCCCAAGAAGAATGGTAGAGTTTATACCCCCTACCACCAACAAACATCAATCCATGGCTTGTCCGAAATAACAGGTGCCTCCAACTAACAACAATCATGGGGGAGTTTTGTTTGCAATTATTTTAATTTAAGCATGGGACTGGGCATCCCGGTTACCAGGCATTTTCTCGTGAGTGAGGAGCAGAGTCCACGCCTCTTGAGAATAACCCGCCTAGCATGGAAGATATAGACAACCCTAGTTGATACATGGGCTATTCGAGCATACAAAACAGAATTTCATTTGAAGGTTTAGAGTTTGGCACATACAAATTTACTTGGAATGGCAGGTAGATACCGCATATAGGATGGTATGGTAGACTCTTATGAAATAACTTTTGGGTTTATGGAAGTGGATGCACAAGCAGTATTCCCACTTAGTACAAGTGAAGGCTAGAAAGAGACTGGAAAGCGACCTGCTAGAGAGCGACAACAGTCATGAACATGCATTAAAATTAATCAACACTGAGTGCAAGCATGAGTAGGATATAATTCACCATGAACATAAATATCTTGGAGGCTATGTTGATTTTGTTTCAACTACATGCGTGAACATGTGCCAAGTCAAGCCACTTGAATCGTTCAAATGAGGATACCACCCTATCATACCACATCACAACCATTTTAATAGCATGTTGGCACGCAAGGTAAACCATTATAAACTCCTAGCTAATTAAGCATGGCATGAGCAACTATAATCTCTAATTGTCATTGCAAACATGTTTCATTCATAATAGGCTGAATCAGGAACGGTGAACTAATCATATTTACAAAAACAAGATAGGGCGAGTTCATACCAGCTTCTCTCATCTCAATCAGTCCATCATATATCGTCATTATTGCCTTTCACTTGCACAACCGAACAGTGTGGATAATAATAATAGTGCACGTGCATTGGACTAAGCTAGAATCTGCAAGCATTTAATACACAGGAGAAGACAAGGTAATATGGGCTCTCTGTTAGATCAATAATAATGCATATGAGAGCCACTCAACATTTTCATCATGGTCTTCTCCTCTCGACCCCCAAAGAAAAGAAAAGAAACAAAACTATTTACACGGGAAAGCTCCCAACAAGCAAAAGAAGAACGAGAAATATTTTTGGGTTTTCTTTTTTAATTACTACTACTACAGGCATGGAAGGTAAACTAGCTAAAAGCTACAACTATTTTTTTTGGTTTTTATTAAGGTTTTTCAAACACACAAGAAGACAGCTTAAAAGTAAAATAAACTAGCATGGATAGTACAATGAAAAAGTATGAGCACCGACAACTAACATGAGTGTGTGAACATGAATGTAATGTCGGTGAGAGATATGTACTCCCCCAAGCTTAGGCTTTTGGCCTAAGTGGTCTATGGACATGGCTCAAAGCTGCCCTCTCCGGTGTACGGAGGAGTGTCCTCTGGGTGCCACTGGTTGGCAATCTCCTCCGGATCCCACTGATAAACAGACTGCCAATAAGGATCAAGGGGTGGCTCCGGCTCGGGCTCTGGAGCTGATGTCAGGCTCCGGTAGGTGTGAATGGCCTCCGGCAAAACGAGGTACATGACTGAAAATATGTTAAACAAAGAGGGCGCAGGAAAGGTAATAATCCCATAGTAGTTTTTATCAAATATCAATCTATATTTAAGCATCTTGTTTTTATCCTTAACAATGAAATCATGTGCTACCATACTCTTATAATCTAGAAAAATAGGGGGCAACAACTTTTCCTCTTTCTCATAATGCCTAATAGGTATCCTAAAGTGTGCATCAAGGCGTGAAGCAAAGATGCCTCCAAAGATAGGGCCCTTTGTTCGGTTCAGATTTAACCGTTTAGCAACAATAGCATCTAGACTGAAAGTTGTATCATGAAACAAAGCATGGCACAAAATAACAATATCAGGGGCACTGAGGTTTCCACTATTCCCACGACCAATTAAGCATCTACTAGCAAATATTCCAAAGTAACGTAGAACAGGAAAATGTATACTAGTAATTCTTGCATCGAAAACTTTCCTCGTTTCCCCTACAGCAATTGTATCAACGAACCCCTCCACATCATTACAATGTGGTTCCTCTATGCTGCCCTCAAAGGGAATCTTACAGACCCGACAAAAATCATAAAGTGACATCTCCTTAACCTCATCATATAAATGAAATTCCACTGAAGGTGGTGATTTCTTAGCATGAAAGTAAAATTTTTGCATGAAAATATTAGTGAGGAGGAGATACTGTTCGCGCTGGTCGCGGAGGAAGTCGACAAGGCCTGCATTCTCAGGCAAATGATAAAAGTCTTCATAAATCCCGGCTGCTCTCAAGAACTCATCACAAGGCCATTCACACGGCCAGACCTCCGCAGTGCGAGGGAGATTATATTTGGGCTTCTTATTCTCTTCACTTTTCTTATCCTTCGAGCTTCGGCTCAAAGAGCCCCTCAACAATCTCTTCATCATTTTCTCTGAAAAATTTCTGAAATTTTTAGTGACTCAAAATAAAAGTGAACCAAACTCAACAAGATTGATAGCAACTACTCCTACAAGTGCCTAGAGGCCATATCATGCATTAAAACTACTTTTGACCACATAAATTTAACATGCAAGCTCAAGAACAGGGTCACCTAAGTAGAAATTTTTTGTAATAAATAAAGCACTAGAACAAGAACTAATTGGACCATTGGAGGAGTCACATACCAAAGAACAATCCCCCAAAGCAGTTTTGTGAATGGAGCTTTGAGCTAGGAGATTGAAAATGGTAGCAAGATGGGCAAGAACTCGGGTTTGAGCTGGTCGATGATTTTTTCTGGAGGAAGACTAAGTGTGTGGGTGCAAGAATAAGTGGAGGGGCCCACGTGGGGTCCACGAGGTAGGGGGCACGCCCTAGGGGGGTGGGCGTGCCCTGGACCCTCGTGGTCAGGTGGTGTGCCCCCTGGTGTGTTCTCAGTGCCAATAATTCTTAAATATTCTACAAAAAATCATATATAATTTTCAGGACATTTGGAGAACTTTTATTTTCGAGGTATTTTTTATTGCAAGGATAATTCAGAAAACAGACAGAAAATACTATTTTTGCTTTATTTAATCTAAATAAAAGAAAGTAAAAGGAGGGTATAGAGAGTTGTGCTTTCTAACTTCATCCATCTCATGCTCATCAAAAAGGAATCCATTAACAAGGTTGATCAAGTCTTGTTAACAAACTCTTTCCGAATAACACTAAGTTACCTCAACGGGGATATGCACATCCCCAACAATAAGAATATCATATTTCTTCTTGATAGTAGGGAGAGGAAATTCAAAACGTCCAATAGTAATTGTTGAAGTTTTTCCAATAGAATTTATACTGTGGACTTGAGGTTGTTTCCTCAGAAAATGCACCGTATGCTCATTACCATTAACAGGAAAAGTGACATTGCCTTTGTTGCAATCAATAACAGCCCCTGTAGTATTCAAAAAGGGTCTACCAAGAATAATAGACATACTATCGTCCTCGGGAATATCAAGAATAACAAAGTCCGTTAAAACATTAACGTTTGCAACCACAACAGGCACATCCTCACAAATACCGATAGGTATAGTAGTTGATTTATCATCCATTTGGAAAGATATTTCAGTAGGTGTCAACTTATTCAAATCAAGTCTACGATATAAAGAGATAGGCATAACACTAACACCGGCTCCAAGATCACATAAAGCAGTTTTAACATAGTTTCTCTTAATGGAGCATGGTATAGTTGGTACTCCTGGATCTCCAAGTTTCTTTGGTATTCCACTCTTAAAAGTATAACTAGCAAGCATGGTGGAAATTTCAGCTTTCGGTATCTTTCTTTTATTTGTGACAATATCTTTCATATACTTAGCATAAGGATTCATTTTAAGCATCAGTCAAACACATACGCAAAAATATAGGTCTAATCATTTCAACAAAGCGCTCAAAATCCTCATCTTCCTTTTTCTTGGATGGTTTAGGAGGAAAAGGCATAGGTTTCTAAACCCATGGTTCTCTTTCTTTACCGTGCTTCCTAGCAATGAAGTCTCTCTTATCATAACATTGATTCTTTGATTGTGGGTTATCAAGATCAACAGCAGGTTCAATCTCTACATCATTGTCATTGCTAGGTTGAGCATCATCATTAACATTATCACTAGGTTCATGTTCATTACCAGATTGTGTTTCAGCATCAAAAATAGAAATATCATTGGGATTCTCAGGTGTGTCAACAACAGGTTCACTAGAAGCATGCAAAGTGCTATCATTTTTCCTTTTCTTCCTCTTAGAAGGACTAGGTGCATCAACAATAATTCTCTGAGAATCTTGCTCAATTCTCTTAGGGTGGCCCTCCGGATACAAAGGTTCCTAGGTCATTTTACCCCCCTCTAGTCACGACTCTAATAGCATTATCATTTTTCTTTTTATTTAATTCATTGAGCAAATCATTCTGAGCTTTAAGCACTTGTTCTACTTGAGTGGTAACCATAGAAGCATATTTACTAAAAATTTTAAGTTCACCTTTAACTCTAGACATATAATCACTCAAGTGTTCAATCATATAAGCATTACGTTTCAATTGTCTACCAACATAAGCATTGAAGTTTTATTGCTTAACAATAAAATTATCAAACTCATCCAAGCATTGGCTAGCAGACTTATTACGAGGAATATCACCTTCATCAAATCTATAGAGAGAATTTACCTTTACTACCTGTGTCAGGTTATCAAGACCATGTATTTCTTCAATAGGTGGTAAATTATTAACATCTTCAACTTCAATACCCTTTTCTTTCATAGATTTCTTTGCCTCTTGCATATCTTCAGGACTGAGAAATAGAATACCCCTTTTCTTCGGAGTTGGCTTATGAGTTGGTTTAGGAAGTGTCCAATCATTTTCATTACTCAACATATTATGCAATAGCAATTCATCTTGATCAACAGTTCTTTTCCTGAAAACACAACCAACACAACTATCCAGGTGGTCTCTGGAAGCATCGGTTAGTCCATTATAAAAGATATCAAGTATTTCATTTTTCTTGAGAGGATGATCGGGCAAAGCATTAAGTAATCAAAGAAGCCTCCCCAAGCTTGTGGGAGACTCTTCCTCTATTTGCACAAAATTATTTATTTCCCTTAAGGCAGCTTGTTTCTTATGAGCGGGGAAATATTTAGCAGAGAAGTAATAAATCATATCCTGGGGACTGCACACACAACCAGGATCAAGAGAATTAAACCATGGTTTAGCATCACCCTTTAATGAGAACGGAAATAACTTAAGGATAAAGTAATAGCGAGTTTTCTGGTCATTAGTGAACATGGTGGCTATATCATTTAATTTAGTAAGATGTGCCACAACAATTTCAGATTCATAGCCATAAAAAGGATCAGATTCAACCAAAGTAATTAACTCAGGATCGACAGAGAAATCATAATACTTATCGGAAATACAGATAGGTGAAGTAGCAAAAGCAGGGTCATATTTCATTCTAGCATTCAAAGACTTTTCTTTGAGCTTAACTAATTGTTTCTTAAGATCATATCTATCATTGCAAGCTAAAAAGTCTCTAGCAGTTTCTTCATCCATAACATAACCCTCAGGCACAACAGGCAATTCATATCTAGGGGGAGAATCTTCATCATCACTTTCATCAATATTATCAGTTTCAATAATTTCATTCGCTCTAACCCTAGCAAGTTGTTCATTAAGAAATTCACCTAGTGGCACAGTATTATCAAGCATAGAAGTAGTTTCATCATAAGCATCATGCAAAGCAGAAATGGCATCATCAATAACATGCGACATATCAGAATAGATGTCAGGTGTAGGTGTCGCAAGTTTACTCAAAACAGAAGGCGAATCAAGTGCAGAGCTAGATGGCAGTTCCTTACCACCCCTCGTAGTTGAGGGAAAAATCTTGGTTCTTTCATCTTTCCAGTTCTTCATAGTGCTCAACAAATATAAATCCCAAGTGACTCAAAGAATAAAGCTATGCTCCCCGGCAACGGCGCCAGAAAATAGTCTTGATAACCCACAAGTATAGGGGATCGCAACTGTTTTCGAGGGTAGAATATCCAACCCAAATTTATTGATTCGACACAAGGGGAGCCAAAGAATATTCTCAACTATTAAAATTTGAGTTGTCAATTCAACTGCACCTGAAAGACTTAATATCTGCAGCAAAGTAATATGGAAGTAGCGGTAATGGTGGCAAAAGTAACAGTAGTAGTTTTTATAGTGATTGTAATAGTGGCAACGGAAAAGTAACTAAGCAAAGATCAATATGTGAAAATCACGTAGGCATTGGATCAGTGATGGATAATTATGTCGGATGCGATTCCTCATGCAACAGTCATAACATAGGGTGACACAGAACTAGCTCTAGTTCATCAATGTAATGTAGGCATGTATTCCGAATATAGTCATACGTGCTTATGGAAAAGAACTTGAATGACATCTTTTGTCCTACCCTCCCGTGGCAGCGGGGTCCTATTGGAAACTAAGGGATATTAATGCTTCCTTTTAATAGAGTACCTGACCAAAGCATTAACACTTAGTGAATACATGAACTCCTCAAACTACAGTCATCACCGGGAGTGGTCCCGATTATTGTCACTTCGGGGTTACCGGATCATAACACATAGTAGGTGACTATTGACTTGCAAAATAGGATCAAAAACTCACATATATTCATGGAAACATAATAGGTTCAGATCTGAAATCATGGCACTCGAGCCCTAGTGACAAGCATTAAGCATAGAAAAGTCATAGCAACATCAATCTCAGAACATAATGGATACTAGGGATCAAACCCTAACAATACTAACTTGATTACATGATAAATCTCATCCAACCCATCACCGTCCAACAAACCTACGATGGAATTACTCATGCACGGCGGTGAGCATCATGAAATTGGTGATGGAGGAAGGTTGATGACGATGGCGATGGATTCCCCTCTCGGGAGCCCCGAACGGACTCCAGATCAGCACTCCCGAGAGAGATTAGGGCTTGGCGGCGGCTTCGTATCGTAAAGCACGATGAATCCTTCTCCCTGATTTTTTTCTCCCCGAACGTGAATATATAGAGTTGGAGTTGAGGTTGGTGGAGCATCAGGGGGCCCACGAGACAGGGGTGCGCACCCCAGTGCGGTGGGCACACCCCCACCCTCGTGGACAGGGTGTGGGCCCCCTGACGTTGATTCTTTCGCCAATATTTTTTTATATATTCCAAAAATATTCTCCATGAAGTTTCAGGTCATTCCAAGAACTTTTATTTCTGGATAAAAATAACGCCATGGCAATTCTGCTGAAAACAGCGTCAGTCCGGGTTAGTTCCATTCAAATCATGCAAGTTAGAGTCCAAAACAAGGTCAAAAGTGTTTGGAAAAGTAGATACGATGGAGACGTATCACCTGCCACTCACTTGTTTCGAGAGAAGCTCCTTCTCTAGAAAGGATCCATTCTTAGCAATGAATATCTTGCCTTTGGATCTGTGATAGAAGGTGTACCCAACAGTCTCCTTCGAGTATCCTGTGAAGACACATTTCTCCGATTTGGGTCCGAGCTTATCAGGTTGAAGCTTTTTCACATAAGCTTCGTAGCCCCAAACTTTAAGAAACGACAGCTTAGGTTTCTTGCCAAACCATAGTTCATATGGTGTCGTCTCAACAGATTTAGATGGTGCCCTATTTAATGTGAATGCAGCCGTCTCTAAAGCATAACCCCAAAACAATAGCGGTAAATCAGTAAGAGACATCATAGATCGCACCATATCTAATAAAGTATGGTTACGACGTTCGGACACACCATTATGCTGTGATGTTCCAGGTGGCGTGCGTTGCGAAACTATTCCACATTGTTTCAAATAAAGACCAAACTCATAACTCAAATATTCACCTCCACGATCAGATCGTAGAAACTTTATTTTCTTGTTACGATGATTTTCCACTTCACTCTGAAATTCTTTGAACTTTTCAAATGTTTCAGACGACGGCGGAGGCGGCGTACCGCTCCGTCGTTGTCGTTGTCGTCCTCCGGGACGCCATTGTTGAAGTCTTCAACGCAGCACAGAATGTTATTCACTTGTAAATCAAACATCACGTCGTCCCGAGATCGATGTGCGGGGCGCGGGAGGACGGCAACTGGCGGCGCTGAGAGGTAGCATTCGACGGTGGCGCCCCATGCCGCTGAGGGGGGCGCGTGCACGGAGAGGAAGGCAGGCGGCCATGGAAGTCAAAGGGCTCGCTTCCCAGTGAACCTGCGCAGCGTACAACTCGCACACTTCCTGGTGAGCCTGCGCATTCGAGGATAGCTTGCACGCCTCTCGGTCAGCCTGCACACCGGAATGCGCTCGCACGCCTCCCGTTCAGTCAAGGTCAAGCAACCGTCCGCACGACACCTCCTACAACCATTAAAACCAAGACACGTGTGTCACGTGAATGGTTAATAGAACACTCACGGTTTGAATTATACAAATGTTTGAGATATTAAAGTGACAACTATTTTTTCAAAATGCCTTTGTTGGCTGTCGTTATTCGAGTGCACCTTCTCTCAAAATGGACATGAAAAATAACAAAGCATGTCGGGTGCCATTCCATGATAGCATGCCAAGTTTCATGAATTTCAGACGAGTTTTAGATTTACTAGTATTTAAAAATAAAGTATCTCAACGTTTTGCTGGCAATCAACGGTGCCATGGTGTTTGAAATTCATTCTCATTTCTTGCATGTGACCTAAGCATGCACCCAAGGACACAGATTTGATTTTTCAACCAATTTATATGCACTGGAGCATGTGCATGTAGTTCAAATTTGAATTATGCACATAAATGCATTGAAAACTCAGTTAATGCGTAAAAATGTCCAAACGAACCCCGAAAAATATCATTTCATCCCCAAAGGTGGGATGTTCCCTACCGAAACCATCATGCTTGTTGTGAGAAGCTCTGGTTTGTGAGAAGCATATACCCAAACCTGCCCCAAATGGGATACAATTTTTACCACGGCATGTTGATGCCGCTCTATGATAGCATGCCAAGTTTCATGAATTTCAGACGAGTTTTGGATTTACTAGAATTTAAAAACCAGGTATCTCAATGTTTTGCCTGCAATCAACAGTGCTCCGGTGTTTGAAATTCATTTCCATTTCTTGCATGGGACCTAAGCATGCACCCAAGGACACATATTTGATTTTTCAACCAATTTATCTGCACTAGAGCATGTGCATATAGTTCAAATTTGAATTATGCACATAAATGCATTGAAAACTCAGTTAATGCATAAAAATGTCCAAACGAACCCTGAAAAATAAAAAAAATGACAAAACACTCCTATTGTTCTATGTTGACACGAGAATTTTTTTGAAAGCAATAAGAGGCAATGGATATCGTTTCGTCCCCAAAGGTGGGACGTTCCCTACCGAACCATCATGCTTGTTGTGAGAAGCTCTAGTTTGTGAGAAGCATATACCCAAACCTGCCCCAAATGGGAAATTTTTTTTACCACGGCATGTTGATGCCGCTCCATGATAGCATGCCAAGTTTCATGAATTTCAGACGAGTTTTGGATTTACTAGAATTTAAAAACCAGGTATCTCAATGTTTTGCCGGCAATCAACGGTGCCCTGATGTTTGAAATTCATTCCCATTTCTTGCATGGGACCTAAGCATGCACCCAAGGACACATATTTGATTTTTCAACCAATTTATATGCACTGGAGCATGTGCATGTTTCTCAAATTTGAATTATGCACATAAATGCATTGAAAACTCAGTTAATGCCTAAATATGTCCAAACGAACCCTGAAAATCACAAAAATTGACAGAACACTCCTGTTGTTCTATGTTGACACGAGAAAATTTTTGAAAGCAATAAGAGGCAATGGATATCGTTTCGTCCCCAAAGGTGGGACGTTCCCTATCGAAACCATCATGCTTGTTGTGAGAAGCTCTGGTTAGCGAGAAACATATACCTAAACCTGCCCCAAATGGGACAAAATTTTTACCATGTCATGTTGATGCCGCTCCATGATAGCATGCCAAGTTTCATGAATTTCAGATGAGTTTTGGATTTACTAGAATTTAAAAACCAGGTATCTCAATGTTTACGGCCCAGTGACGGTGGTAGGGTGCTTGACATTCATTCCCATTTCTTGCATGGGACCTAAGCATGCAACCAAGAACACATATTTGAATTTTCAACCAATTTATATGCATTAGAGCATGTGCATGTAGTTCAAATTTGAATTATGCACATAAATGCATTGAAAACTCAATTAATGCATAAAATTGTCCAAACGAATCCCGAAAAATCCCAAAAATTGACATAACACTCCTGTTGTTATATGTTGACACTAGGAAAAAATTTGTAATCGAGAAGAGGCAACGGATATTGTTTTGTCCAGAAAGGTGAAATGTTCCCTACCGAAACCATTAGGCTTGTTGTGAGAAGCGCTGGTTCGTGAGAAGCATATCCCCAAACCTGACCCAAATGGGACCAAAAAAATTTACCACGACATGTTGATGCCGCTCCATGACAGCATGCCAAGTTTCATGAATTTCAGACGAGCTTTGGATTTACTAGAATTTAAAAACCAGGTATATCAATGTTTGTGGCTGAGTGACGGTGGCAGGGTGTTTGACATTCATTCCCATTTCTTACATGGGACCTACGTAGGAAACCAAGGACACATATTTGAATTTTCAACTAATTTATATGCATTAGAGCATGTGCATGTAGTTCAAATTTGAATTATGCACATGAATGCATAGAAAACTCAGTTAATGTATGAGAATGTCCAAGCGAACCCCGAAAAATCCCAAAAATTAACACAACACTCCTGTTGTTCTATGTTGACACTAGGAAAAAAAATTCAAATCGAGAAGAGGCAACGGATATCATTTCGTCCAGAAAGGTGAAACGTTCCCTACCGAAACCATCACACTTGTTGTGAGAAGCTCTAGTTTATGAGAAGCTTATACCCAAACATGCCCCAAATGGGGCAATTTTTTTACCATGACATGTTGATGCCGCTCCATGATAGCATGCCAAGTTTCATGAATTTTGGATGAATTTTGGATTTACTAGAATTACAAAAGCAAGTACATCGACGTTTGCCGAAGAGCCACGGTGCCGTGGTGGTCGAATTTCATCCCCATTTCTTGCATGGGAGATAAGCATAAACCCATGGACACATATATGATTTTACAACCTATAAGTGCATCTAGTGCCACCCCTAGTTGGGTTTGGAGTATTGACGACAAACCTGGTTGAGGGACTAATGTGTTTGTGAGAATTGCATGATAACACAGGTAGTAGTCCCTCATTGATTCGGTTTACCTACCGGAGATGACCCCAAAAAAATGTATGAAGACATTGAAGACAAAGGTGGTATGTGAAGATATTCACATTGAAGACTATGACAAGAGAATACATCGCGTGAAGACTATGGAGCGCGAAGACTTAGTTGTTTCGTTGTTTCCTTTTCTTCTTTGTTGAGTCATAGGAACCACCGTACTGTTAAGTGGGGTCCCAGTGAACAAAGCCAGAGTGACTAAAGTGATGCTTAACCAAAATCCTATGTCTTCGAGCGAAGACAATGAGAGCAAAACTTATCCAGAGCTGGATAAGTCAGCTTTACTTGTAGACCAAGTAAAGTTGCCGCGTGTGTTTGAAATCTGACCGTTGGAACACGTGTCAGTTCCTTAGTGATCTAGGGTCATTTCGGACAAATCAGGTCGGGTTGCCTAGTGGCTATAAATAGCCCACCCCCTACACCATAAATTGGTGGCTGCTTAGAGTTAGTGCACGACTTTTGTCGTTTGAGAGCAACCCACCTCGAAGCCTTTGAGAGAGAAATCCTTGCGAGGACAAAGCCCTAAACACCCAGAGCCAAAGAGTGTTAGGCATCACTGAAGTCTTCCTGTCTGTGTGATCTGAAGACTTGTTACACTTGAGGACTGTGAATCCTCCAGCCGGTTAGGCGTCGCGTTCTGAGCATCCAAGAGTCATTGTGGATCACCGGTGAACGAAGTCTGTGAAGGTTTGGAAGTCTACCTTGAAGACTTACCAGAGTGATTGAGCGAGGACTGGGTGTCCTTAGCTCAAGGGGAATAAGGTGAAGACACGGTCTTCTGAGTTAAATCTCAGCCTCCCTAACTAGACGTACATTTGTCACAGCAACTAGAACTGGTCCAACAAATCATTGTCTTCAACAAGCAACTGGTTCTATCCTTCCCATCTCTTTATTTACAGTTGGTCCTTATGAAGTCATTGCCTGTTTGCATTGTCCATTTGTCTTCACTGTGTGACTATTTGTTCTGATTGGTTACATACTATCTTCCATCCTGATCCGTACTGCCTAGCTGCTATTAGTCTTCGTGCTCTCACTTCATTGAATACTTGACTATGGCTTGTCTAGTATAGTCTACCTTCCACTACATGGTTATAGGTTCATTTCTATCGTTTGTCTTCGAAACTCCCATGTTTTGAAGACTTCCATAAAAATCGCCTATTCACCCCCTCTAGTCGATAACTTGCACTTTCAATTGGTATCAGAGCAAGGTACTCCCTTGTTCTGTGTGATTCGGTTTAACCACCTGGAGTTTTAGCTATGTCGACTGCAAGGATAATCAAAGTCTCTGCTGCGTGCCCCGTCTTCGATGGAACTAAGTATCCCTACTAGAAGAATAAGATGCACATGCATCTTGAAGCCATTGATGTCGACCTCTGGTATGTCATCAAGAATGGCGTTCCCAAGGCTGGTGAAGGTGTCACCGCTGCCGATGGCAAGAAGTTCGTTCAACTGGATTCCACTGCCAGGAACATCATCTGTGGTCATCTGACCAAAGGGCAGTATGGCTGTGTGAGTTCTCTGGAAACATCGAAGCTAGACTGGGACTGGCTCTCCAAAGTCAACGAAGGCGTCTCAACCCAGAGAGATCAAAGGATCAGTGTCCTTCGCAACCTCTTCAACCGCTTCAAGAGAAACGGCAATGAGAATGTTCAGCTCACGTTTGATCGCCTCACTGACATCACAAATGAGCTTTAGGCTCTCGGCGCTATTGAGATCACCAAGCATGAAATCGTCAAGACACTCCTGAGATACTTGATAGCTCGTTTGACACCCTAACCCGGATGATTCAAGAACGCCCTGACTTCAAGACACTCGATCCGTCTGACATACTTCAAAGGCTCAACACACATGAGTTTCAGCTTTATGATAAAAGAGATATCTACGGTCCCAACTATGGCCGAACTCGCGCCTTGAAGGCAAAAGCTGTTTCCTCATCTGAAGAAGAATCTGACTGCAGTTCTAATGATCCTGAAGACATTGGAAAGGAGCTTGCTATGCTTGTGAAGAAGTTCCAGAAATTCACCAGGAAGAAAGGCTTCAGAAAGTCTTCACGATCCAGCTTAAGGAATGATGAAGCTTCTACTCATGACTACAAGAAGAGAACATGCCACAAGTGCAAGAAACCTGGTCACTACATCTCTGAGTGTCCGCAGTGGGACAATGAGAACAAGAAGAAGCGCAAGGAATATGATTCTGACGACAAGAAGAAGAAGAAATACTCAAAGTCTTCTTCCAAGTCTTCCTCAAAGTCTTCATCACACAAGAAGAGCTCATCTGGCAAGGTTCGTGTGTTTGTTGGCAAGGAAATGGATTCAGAGGAGGAGTCTGCTTCTGAGGAGGCGGAGGTGGAGTCCGAGGAGGAGTCTGACTCTGGCGTTGCAAGTCTGGTTACAACCTACGTTGCCAAGTCCATCTTCAACACTGAAGACAATGACTTCATCACCGACGCCGATGCTAATGACAAGGACGACTCCGCTCCCACCTATTGCTTCATGGCACGCGGTGCCAAGGTAAACTCACGCAATACTCACTATCAAACATCCAGCGAAGATGACTCTGATTGTGGTTCCAAACCCAGCTACAAAACACTTGCTAAAATTGCAACTGAACAACAAAAAGCTATGGAACATATTCAAAAACTGTTAGACAAAAGCGATGACCTGTTGGGCGCTGAAATGACTCGATCCCAGTCCTTAATTGAAGACATAAAAAATCTTCATGTTAAGTATGAGGAACTTGAAAGTCGTCATGAAACGTTCTCAACAACTCATGAAAAGCTTTCCTATGATTATCTTCAAAGGAAGCAAGAACTTGAGAAATTGAGAGCGGTTCATGAAGATCTTCAAAAGGAAAACGAGTCACTTCGCGCTGAACAGACCAGTTCCGCTCAGGAAGGATTTGAACCACCATGTCTTAAATGCCTTGAGCGTGATAACGCTACTTCTGTTGCTGAATGTTCTACTGCTACTACTGTTGCAATATCTTCAACTGTTGATGTGGTATCTAACCCCTCTGCTGAGGATGCCACTGCTATTGCTGATGAAAATGCTAGGTTGAAGACATTTCTTGAAACAGGGATGTACAAAAGTCTCAAAGGGCATCAGACACTATGTGATGTCCTCAAAAGGCAGATTCTGAACCAAAACCCTAGGAAAGAGGGTGTTGGGTTCAAAAGGAAAATTAATGCTGATGGCTCTTACTGGAAGCCTGAGCAGTACCCCAAAACCACATGGGTTGCTGCAAAGGAACCTTCAGTGGATCCATCCACCCTATCTGGCTTCACTTGTGCTAATCCTGTTGTCATTGATGAATCCTTTGATGCAAACTATAAACTGTTTAAGAATCAGAATGGTGAAGTGTTTGCCAGGTATATTGGTACTAACTGCAAGAATGGACCACCTATGAAGAAAGTCTGGGTGCCCAAAAGGTGTCTGGAGAATCTTCCTGTGAATGTTGTCATGACACCACAAGGGAAGAAGACAAACCCCAGACCACAGGCTTCATATGGTCCAAAGGCTTCATACAGACAGAGGATTCACCTGAGTCACACTAACACAAATATTTTGTAGGGAAATCATACCCAGGCCTATGAATATGAGCGTGTTTCATCAAACCGCCATGTTCATAAGACCAAGAACTACTCTGCTTATTCCTATGAGTATTATTCGCCTCATGCAAAACTATTTGCCAGGGCTTCAAAGCCAAAGTTCTCAGATGCTGCACTTAGACTCATTGCTTCGAAGCCACCCTTGAAGATGTGGGTGGCTAAGAAATCTTAACTCTCTTTTGCAGGGAAAGGTCTCCAGCCGAAAATCAAATGCGTCTGAAGCTATTGCTGGGGACCTAAAACATCTTGTAGGGCGCAAGATCAAATGCCCAAATGGTCTTATTATGTATTTTGTTCCTGAGTCGCTTGCTATTTGTTCTATTAGTCCTAACCTCGATCTAAGCTTTCATAATCCACTTGCTCGTCAAATGTTTATGCTTCACAATGCTCTTCGTGAAGCCTATCCCCCTAACTGCACTGTAGGGTATGACACAAGCTGCTTCAGAATGAATTATTGATAGTGGATGTACTAATCACATGACTGGCGAACGAAGTCTTCTCATGGACTCGACCTTACGTCCATCTAACAAAAGTCACATCACATTTGTTGATACTGGTAAAAGCAAGGTATTGGGTCTAGGTAGAGTTGCAATCTCAAAGGATCAACACATGGATAAAGTGATGCTTGTTGAATCCCTTGGTTTCAACTTAATGTCTGTCTCAATGCTTTGCGATTTGAACATGATTGTGATATTTGGAAAATATCGTTGCCTTGTTCTAATGGAATCTGACAAGTCTCTAGTCTTTGAAGGGTATCGGAAAGATGATTTGTACATGGTAGATTTCTCAGCAGGACCACAGCTTGCCGTATGTCTTCTAGAAAAAGCTTCAGAGTGCTGGCTCTGGCATCGGAGGCTAGGGCATGCTGGCATGAGGAACTTGCATACTCTTGCAAAGAAGAAGCACGTCATAGGCATCGAGGGCATCAAGTTCAAGAAGGATCACTTATGCGGTGCCTGTGAAGCTGGAAAGATGACGAGGCCAAGCATCCCTCGAAGACAATCATGACAACGACTCAACCCTTCGAGTTGCTACACATGGACCTCTTCAGCCCTACTCACTACTCTACCCTTACTACTACTGCTTGTCTCTATGGCTTCGTCATTGTTGATGATTATTCAAGATATACATGGGTACATATAATCCTCTACAAGACTGAAGTGCAGGATGTCTTCAGACGCTTCGCCAATCAAGCCATGAACAACTATGACGTCAAGATCAAGCACATCAGAAGTGACAATGGCACTAAATTCAAGAACACCGGCCTCGACACTTATCTTGATACATTGGGCATCACTCATGAGTTCTCAGCTCCGTACACGCCGTAGCAGAATGGCATCGTGGAACGCAAGAACAAAACACTCATTGAGATGGCTCGGATAATGCTCGATGAATACAAGACACCAAGAAAGTTCTGGCCTAAAGCTATTGATACTGCATGCCATGTCATCAACTGTGTTTATCTTCACAAGCTTCTGAAGATAACATCCTATGAACTCCTCACTGGTAAGAAGCCAAATGTCAGTTACTTTAGAGTATTTGGTGCTAGGTGCTAGATCAAGGATCCACATCACACTTCAAAATTTGCACCGAAAGCACATGAAGGTTTTATGCTTGGTTACGGAAAGGATTCACACTCCTACAGAGTCTTCAACCTCTTTCACTATAAAGTGGTTGAAACTGTGGATGTGCGGTTCGATGAGACTAACGGCTCGCAAAGAGAGCACCTGCGAAATGTGCTAGATGAAATTCCACCCACTGAATCCATCGAGCTTATGGGAACTGGAGAAATCATACCATCTGAAGTACAGCCTGAAGAGGAACTTATCATTTCTGCACCTAATCAACCTGAAGACAATGCTCAGCCTGAAGACACTCCTTCAAACGATGATAATGATCAGCAAGAGCAAAATCTTCGTCCAATTCATCCTCGTGTTGCAAATGAAGTACAGATTGAGAAGATAATTGATAGCATCAATGCACCTAGTCCACTCACTCGTTCAAGGGCAACACAGCTAGCAAATTTCTGTGGGCACTTTGCATTCGTCTCAATATCTGAACCCAAGAAAGTTGATGAAGCCTTCATGGAACCTGAATGGATTCAAGCTATGCAAAAAGAGCTTCAACAGTTCGAGCTGAATAATGTTTGGGAACTGGTCAAGCGTCCTGATCCTCATAAACACAATATCATAGGCACTAAATGGATATATCGCAACAAGCAAGATGAGCATGGTCAAGTTGTCAGAAACAAGTCTTGTCTCGTTGCTCAAGGATACACTCAAGTTGAAGGAATTGACTTCGATGAAACATTTGCTCCTGTGGCTAGGCTTGAAGCTATTCGCATACTGCTAGCCTATGCAAATCATCATAACATCCTTCTGTATCAAATGGATGTGAAGAGTGCCTTTCTCAATGGCAAGATTGAAGAAGAAGTGTATGTTAGACAACCACCTGGTTTTGAAGATCCAAAACATCCTGACATGGTTTACAAGCTCAACAAGGCACTGTATGGCCTCAAACAAGCCCCTCGTGCTTGGTATGACACACTCAAAGACTTTCTGAAGAGCAAAGGCTTCAAACCTGGTTCCCTGGATCCCACACTCTTCACGAAGACATATGATGGTGAACTGTTTGTGTGCCAAATATATGTGGATGACATTATCTTCGGCTGCACTAATCAGAAATACAATGATGAGTTTGGACACATGAGGCAAGAGGAATATCAGATGTCCATGATGGGTGAGCTGAAGTTCTTGGTCTTCAAATACGGCAGCAACGCAACGACATCTTCATATCTCAAGAGAAATACCTCAAAGATTGCCTGAAGAAGTTTGGAATGCAAGACTGCAAAGGTTATACGACGCCAATGCCAACCAAAAGTCATCTGGGTCCTGACGCCAATGGTAAAGAGTTCGATCAAAAGGTATACCGCTCCATGATTGGTTCTTTGCTTTATTTATGTGCATCTAGGCCAGATATCATGCTTAGTGTTTGCATGTGTGCCCGATTCCAAGCGGCACCAAAGGAATCGCATCACTTAGCTGTGAAGCGAATTCTTCGATATTTGGCTTACACCCCAACACTAGGATTATGGTATCCAAAGGGCTTAGAGTTTGATCTAGTTGGATTCTTGGATGCTGATTATGCTGGTGACAAGGTGGATCACAAGTCTACATCAGGCACATGTCACTTTCTGGGACGATCACTTGTGTGTTGGTCTTCAAAGAAGCAGAACTGTGTATCTCTCTCCACTACTGAATCTGAATACATTGCTGCTGGATCTTGCTGCGCTCAGCTTCTATGGATGAAGCAAACACTCAAATACTATGGCATTCATCTAAAGCAAGTGCCACTCTACTGTGACAATGAAACCTCTATCAAGATTGCCAACAACCCAGTTCAGCACTCGAAGACAAAGCACATTCAGATCCGTCATCACTTTCTCAGAGATCATGTCATGAAGGAAGATATTGATATCATTCACGTCAACACTGAAGAGCAACTGGCAGATATCTTCACAAAGCCCTTGGATGAGAAAAGGTTTTGCAAGTTGCGGTGTGAGCTAAATATCTTGGAATCCTCAAATGTCCTGTGATCAGGCACACATCCTAACACTTATGCATGATTGATGACTTAGATGTGCAACACACGAAGTAATGTATATGTTCAATTAATGAAGACTTACACTCTGAGTGAGAATACATTAACACATAATTTGACTTCGGAGCGCCACGATAATTGTGCGTCGTGTCTGGGTCTAATACTTCCTATACGGTGGGTAACACCACCACCAAACTTTTGTTTGGAGTGTTTTCTGTTGGCGTTACATTTGCTATGTCATCACATTTGGTTTATCTTCAAATTTCAACATGTCCTCATGTTTATCTTCACTATTGAGTTAGTCTTATTCGGATATATTCATATATTAGCGCTCTGTCCTCTATAGCATTCACTTATAGCTATGTCTTCTCATTTTGAATCTTTTGAACTAAGTGAATGTGATCGGACCCTAACCTTTTTATGCTCCCATCTCAAATCTATCTATCCAAATCATATGCATTCTATTGAAACTGTTGAATGTCTTCTCTACGTCCTTGTCAGCAGAAGATACCGGGACAAACATTAAATCTGTTTTAAATGCTCAATCCTTTTTTCCTGAAACCCGGAGAAGCGGGAACGACCACCCGACAAACCAGGCGTGCGTGGGAACATGGAACAACCTCCAATGTGTTGCATGTTCGCCATGTGTCCTTCAGATGTGAACCGCCAGGGGCACCTGCGTAATAATGCTGCGCCGTCCCTGTCCTTATAAATACACGCCACACCCCAGTCATCATCTCTTCTTCCACTTCTCCTTCTCGCATAAACCTTAGCGCCACCGCTAGCTCTCGACGATGCCGTTGATGAAGCGCTTAACTGCCGCGACCTCACCGATGCCGTCCTCACGCCGGCCGCAGACATCGTCTTCTCCGTTGTCCTCGTAGGTGACCTCCGTCTCGAAGTTAGGGCACGGAAGATCGAACTGCTCGGCCTCATCTCCTACTCCGTCTAGCAGTTCCTCGAGTGGTAAATAAAAACTCTTTTTAGAGTCCTTTTTGATCCTATAGATTCATCTTTTTCAACCACAAGTGGTTTTTGTCCCAACAAATTGAATCTATCCTTTTCTGCATCTCTTAACATGCCTAGTATGTTCACTTATGCTTCACAAAGTAGTTAGATTCCTCACTTGTACTTATTCATGGATTCGTACAAATCTGGAACCAACTCTCTACATATGAGTGAATGTCTTCGCACTATGAGGTCAATGTCTTCTAAACTGATTTATCTTCAAAATCTTCTGAGAATGCATGTGACCTCTTCCCCTTCCCTCGCATCTCTAATGCTATCACAAGTACATGTCCATGGGAGAATCCCTTGGTTCTCATAGTCTCCATTCATTTGCAGAGTTCTTACAGCATCACATCAATTCTCCTGAAGCTAATTCTTGTCTGACCAGCAGAAGGAAGCCTTTGCACGTTCTGAAGCCTTTCAGTCTGAACTTCATTGCAACAGAAAAATCAGTCAGGAAGGGCGGCAGAAAACACCGTGAAAACACTGCCAAGGACCTGCCACCGGATCTCTATGATCTATACAAGTCAGATCCAGAAGAGACCTATGGAGAACGCAAGAACCGAATCCAATGGATTCGAAGACATTGGGCAGAGGAATGGTTCAAGTACAGATTTGTCACTGACGAATATGCTGAAAAGAATGCCATCAAGGGCCCCTGGGGAGATATTATATACAAAGGTATTCAGCCCAAGTCGAAGTCCGAAGCTATTGCTCAAGGCTTCTACCACTGCATGACCCGTGGACCTTAGCCTGCTAATGCCGACCCATCCTCTCTGTTAAGGTGTCGTGAAGACAATCTCTTTAAGCACAACTTCCAGTTTGCCAAAACTTCTGCCAAAGAGAACAAGAAGTCACTAGGGTTAGACTTCAACCCCGGTCCCTCTGCTCCTCGTGCCGACGGCACACGCGATGCTGAACCCAATATTGTTGGGACCTTCTACAACCTTGAAGGTCTCATCACTCACATTCACGTTCAAGGGGCAACTATGGATCACTCTGCAGATGATGCTGATTCTAACGAAGTGCCTGCACCATCGAAGCCTGTGAAGCAAAAGAAACCAAATGCTTCAAAGCCCTCCTCCGCACCAAAGGGTCTCACAGGCGAAGCCTCTGGCCACTGCACCTCCTGAAGCCAGTGTGTAGTCTGAAGATCTCTCTCGCATCTCCAAGTCTGACAAGATGAAGAAGCCCTTGCAACCAACTGGTCAAGCATTGACCCCTGCTGCCGTTCTGAGGAACAAGAATGAAGCCATTGATCTGTCCAGCGACGACGATCTTGGCGATGATGCTCTTGAGATGCTTATAAAGAGCAAGCAAGAGGCGGAAATCTTCAATGATCTTCCCCTCTTTGATGCGGAGATCCTGTACAAGTTCATTGATGAGTGGTTTGACAGCCCAGACCTCAGTTTTGATGATCTTCAGCTCCCAATTGGCCTCAGCGTCTCCTTCCATGGAGCCATTGCTCCTGAGCTGGCTCTTGCATAGAAAATTGTTGAGTTGAAGCACAAGATTGGTTATGAAAAGGCTCAGTTCAAGAAGCACATGGCCAAGCTCAACGTGGAAGACGTCCAAAACTTCAAGGTCATGCTGCATGAGCTCAAGGAGGCGTTCCACAAGAAACGTGAAGAAACTAAAGGTTCTCGAGAGCGCATGAAACACCTGGCTGCCAAATGTGTTCAAGGCTACAATGAAGCTGAAAAGCGCAAGGCTTTGGGGCGACCAGGCATCGACCCCAGAATGGCTGCCAAGAAGAAGAAGAAGCCTGCTGTGGCCCAACCAGAAGCATCAAGGCAGGAAGAACCTCGCATTGTCTTCCCGGCAAGTATGACAGGCTCAAAGCCTAAAGTCCCCATAGTGGCTTCGGAGTTCAAGAAAACAAGGGCAGCTAAAGCCGAAGCCCGAAAGCGCAAGACCAAGGCCACCACTAATGATGCTCCACCGACAAAGAAGAGAAAAACCAAGAAGAAAGATCGGGCTGCTCCCAAAGAGCCCCTTGTCGTCGAGCCAATCTCAGTTGCTCGTCCTGCGTCTGAACACCGTTAGCGCCAATTGATAGTTCATGAGCCTGCTTCCACAGAGGCTCCAGAAGTTGAAGACATTCCAGCTGTTGACCCCACCGCAGCTGAAGACATTGGTCATCAAGACAATGTTGAAGATGATGAAGTCCTTCCTCAGATCAAACACAATGTGGTATCATCTCCTGTTCTCACAAACAGCGAACTCATCAGCATTGGTCGTCTATTGATGCCAATTGCTCAGGATGACTCATGGGCTAATCACCCACAAGGCTCCCCTCGTTGAGAAGAATCACCAAGTACCCCCCCACCCCAAGTCACCACTTCGGTGCTTGAAGACAATGACTTTGTGGCCTGATGACCCACAAGTATAGGGGATCTATCGTAGTCCTTTCAATAAGTAAGAGTGTCGAACCCAACAAGGAGCAGAAGGAAATGATAAGCGGTTTCTAGCAAGGTATTCTCTGCAAGTACTGAAATAAGTGGTAACAGATAGTTTTGTGATAGGATAATTTGTAACGAGCAACAAGTAACAAAAGTAAATAAAGTGCGGCAAGGTAGCCCAATCCTTTTTGTAGCAAAGGACAAGCCTGGACAAACTCTTATATAGAGGAAAGTGCTCCCGAGGACACATGGGAATATCGTCAAGCTACTTTTCATCACGTTCATATGATTCGCGTTCGGTACTTTGATAATTTGGTATGTGGGTGGACCGGTGCTTGGGTACTGCCCTTACTTGGACAAGCATCCCACTTATGATTAACCTCTATTGCAAGCATCTGCAACTACAACAAAAGTATTAAGGTAAACCTAACCATAGCATGAAACATATGGATCCAAAATCAGCCCCTTACGAAGCAACGCATAAAGTAGGGTTTAAGCTTCTGTCACTCTAGCAACCCATCATCTACTTATTACTTCCCAATGCCTTCCTCTAGGCCCAAATAATGGTGAAGTGTCATGTAGTCGACGTTCACATAACACCACTATAGGAGAGACAACATACATCTCGTCAAAATATCAAACGAATACCAAATTCACATGACTACTGATAGCAAGACTTCTCCCATGTCCTCAGGAACAAACGTAACTACTCACAAAGCATAATCATGTTCATAATCAGAGGGGTATTAATATGCATATAGGATCTGAACATATGATCTTCCACCAAATAAACCAACTAGCATCAACTACAAGGAGTAATTAACACTACTAGCAACCTACTAGTACCAATCCCGGACTTGGAGACAAGAATTGGATACAAGAGATGAACTAGGGTTTTGAGAGGAGATGGTGCTGGTGAAGATGTTGATGGAGATTGCCCTCTCCCGATGAGAGGAGCGTTGCTGATGACGATGGCGATGATTTCCCCCTCCCAGAGGGAAGTTTCCTCGGCAGAACAGCTCTGCCGGAGCCCTAGATTGGATCCGCCAAGGTTCCGCCTCGTGGCGGCGGAGTTTCGTCCGAGGAGATGGCTTATGATTTTTTTCCTCATGGAAAGACTCCATATAGCAGAAGATGGCCATCGGAGGGCCACCAGGGGGCCCACGAGGTAGGGGGCGTGCCGAGGGGGGTAGGGCGCGCCCCCACCCTCGTGGGCAGGGTGTGGCCCCCTGGTGAACTTCTTGTGCTCAGTACTTTTTATATATTCTGAAAACGTCTTCCGTGAAGTTTCGAGACTTTTGGAGCTGTGCAGAATAGGTCTCTAATATTTGCTTCTTTTCCAGCCCAGAATCCCAGCTGCCGGCATTCTCCCTCTTTATGTAAACCTTGTAAAATAAGAGAGAATAGGCATAAGTATTGTGACATAGTGTGTAATAACAGCCCATAATGCAATAAATATCGATATAAAAGCATGATGCAAAATGGACGTATCAACTTCCCCAAGCTTAGACCTCGCTTATCCTCAAGCGAAAGCCGAAATCGAAAAATATGTCCACATGTTTGGAGATAGAGGTGTCAATCAAAGTAAAATACGGACATGAGGGCATCATGATCATTCTTAGAACAACAACTTACATAATTTTTGTCATATGATTTCTTATGCTAGAGTAATAATTCAATCACAATTTCATGTCTGAATCATAAACTTCATTGAAAACTAACAAACTATAATCTTGGTCATTGGAGCAATTGCAATTTGTCATAACATAGGAAAGAGTCAATATATAAGAGCTTTTCAGCAAGTCCACATACTCAACTATCATATAGTCTTTCACAATTGCTGACACTCACGCAATGCTTATGGGTATGGAGTTTTAATCGGACACAGAGGAAGATAGGGGCTTATAATTTTGCCTCCCGACGTTTTACCTCAAGGGTAATGTCAACAATAATAGTTCATGAAAACTCACATCCAATTAGCCATATATAGCATGATCTTTCCAACATACTGTGCTTGCCAAAGGATAAAATGTAAAAAGGAAGGGTGAAGATCACCATGACTCTTATGCAAGGTAGGAGATAAAAGTAAAAGATAGGCCCTTCGCAAAGGGAATCAGAGGTTGTCATGCGCTTTTATGGTTGGATGCACAAAATCTTAATGCGAAAGAACATCACTTTATATTGCCACTTGTGATATGGACCTTTATTATGCAGTCTGTCGCTTTTATTTCTTCCATATCACACAATCGTATAAAGTTTATTTTCTCCCACACTAATAAGTCATACATATTTAGAGAGCAATTTTTATTGCTTGCACCGATGACAACTTACTTGGAGGATCTTACTCAATCCATAGGTAGGTATGGTGGACTCTCATGGCAAAACTGGTTTAAGGGTATTTGGAAGCACAAGTAGTATCTCTACTTGGTGCGATGAATTTGGCTAACATGAGGAGGAAAGGCAAGCTCAACCATGTTGGATGATCCATGACAATATAATTTATCTCAGATGTAAGAAAACATAACCCATTATGTTGTCTTCCTTATCCAACATCAACTCTTTAGCATGTCATATTTTAATGAGTGCTCACAATCATGAAAGATGTCCAAGATAGTATATTTATATGTGAAGACCTCTCTTTCTTTATTACTTCCTATTAATTGCAACAATGACCAAAACTATGTTTGTCAACTCTCAACAACTTTTATTCATCATACTTTTTCTATGTGAGCTCATTACTATCCATAAGATTCATATGATCTCTTTGTTTCCTTTTTTATCTATTTCTCTTTTCTTTTATTCACTTAGGATCATGGCAAAATAATCAAGCCCTTGACTCAACACTAATCTTTATTATATATAGCTCACAGACTCGATTACATAGAGGGATCATAAAGCAAAACTCAAAACTAGATCATGCCATAAACTTTATTCTACTAGATCAAGATATTACCAAAAGGATCGAACTAAGATAAATGGTAAAGACAAAGATGATGGTGATATGATACCGGGGCACTCCCCCAAGCTTGGCAGTTGCCAAGGGGAGTGCCCATACCCGATGCTCAGTTCTTCTTTTTTGGTGGAGAAGATGGAGATGATGATGGATAGTCACACATCGAGCGTAAGAGGTCCTCCAGCTTGCGGATAATGCCCTTGAGTGCAACAATATGCTCCTTCAACAAAATATTTCCACGTGTGAGATACTTGTTCTATATATGAGCTAACTCAATCATCTTGAAAGCTTCGATCTCAGTTGGGGTAAGAAGATTGTGATCAAGTTGAAGGATGTCTTCTGCTGCCGGAGCGTGATCCTCCGTGGCCTTCTTGATCCCTTCATCCTTGTTGATCTCCATGGGTTCTTCCCTCTTCAGCTCTATCTTAATTAGCCAAGCATAGTTGTCACTATTGTTGGAGGAGGGGGACGACATGATGCCTGGCCTTGACGACCCTGACAGGAAACAGCTCGAAACAAGAACAGAGGATATTTGCGTGATACAGGAGTCAAAACCTTCGGGAGATTATATAATGAATTTTTACCGACCAAAATACGTATTGTGCAAGAAAACGGAGTCCGGAGAGCGCACGAGGTGCCCACGAGGTAGGGGGTGCGCCCAGTAGGGTAGGGCGCGCCCTCCACCCTCGTGGAGGCCGCGTGTCCTTCTCGGACTGCTTTTTATTTTTCTATTTTTCTAAATATTCCGAAACGGAGAAATATTTCCTTAAAAACTATTTTGGAGTCGGTTTACTTACCGTACCACATACCTATTCCTTTTCGGAGTCTGAAACGTTCCGGAAAGTGTCCCTTATGTATTCCTCCGGGATTACGGTTTCAATAACATTGCTTTCAACATTTATGGGATTACTTGAGATATAATGTTTGATTCTTTGACCGTTCACCACCTTCGGATATGTGCCTTTGAAGTTGTTGCTTTTTATGGCACCGGAATGATAGACCTCCTCGATAACGTAAGGACCTTCCCATTTAGAGAGAAGTTTTCCTGCAAAAAATCTTAAACGAGAGTTGTATAGCAATACATAATCACCTACATTAAACTCACGCTTTTGTATCCTTTTATCATGCCATTTTTTAACCTTTTCTTTAAAGAACTTGGCATTTTCGTAGGCATGGGTTCTCCGTTCATTGAGTGAGCTAATATCAAATAACCTCTTCTCACCGGGAAGTTTACAATCATAATTGAGCTCTTTAATAGCCCAATATGCCTTGTGTTCTAGTTCGAGAGGTAAGTGACATGCTTTTCCATAAACCATTTTATACGGAGACATACCCATAGGATTTTTATATGCAGTTCTACAGGCCCATAATGCATCATCAAGTTTCTTGGACCAATTCTTTCTAGACCTATTGACAGTCTTTTGCAAAATTAATTTGAGCTCTCTATTCTCAATTCTACTTGACCACTAGACTGAGGGTGATAAGGGGATGCAATTCTATGATTAACATCATACTTAGCAAGCATTTTACGGAAAGCACCATGAATAAAATGTGAACCACCATCAGTCATTAAATCTCTAGGGACTCCAAATCTTGGAAAAATAACTTCTTTAAGCATTTTAATAGAAGTGTTATGATCAACACTACTAGTTGGAATAGCTTCTACCCACTTAGTAACGTAATCAACAACAACTAAAATATGTGTATAACCATTAGAGGCAGGAAAAGGTCCTATATAGTCAAAGCCCCAAACATCAAATGGTTCAATAATGAGTGAATAGTTCATAGGAATTTCTTGACGTCTACTAATATTACCAATTCTTTGACATTCATCACAAGATAAGACAAACTTACGGGCATCCTTGAAGAGAGTAGGCCAATAAAAACCAGATTGCAATACCTTATGTGCAGTTCTATCCCCAGCATGGTGTCCTCCATAAGCTTCGGAGTGACACTTGCGTAGGATCTGTTCCTATTCATGCTCAGGTACACAACGTCTAATAACACCATCTACCCCTTCTTTATAAATATGTGGGTCATCCCAAAAGTAATGCCTCAAATCATAGAAGAACTTTTTTTTTGCTGGTATGTGAAACTAGGTGGTACGAATTTGGCAACAATGTAATTAGCATAATCAGCATACCATGGAGCAATATGTGAAGCATTTATGACATTTAATTTCTCATCAGGAAAGCTATCATCAATAGGTAGTGGGTCATCAAGCACATTTTCTAACCCAGACAAGTTGTCTGCAACGGGGTTCTCAGCTCCCTTTCTATCAACAATATGTAAGTCAAATTCTTGTAGCAAGAGAACCCATCTAATAAGTCTAGGTTTAGCATCTTTCTTTTCCATAAGATATTTAATAGCAGCATGATTAGTGTGAATAGTTACTTTAGAATCAACAATATAAGGTCTGAACTTATCACAAGCAAATACAACTGCTAAGAATTCTTTTTTAGTAGTAGCATAATTTCTCTGAGCATTGTCTATAGTTTTACTATCATATTGAATAACGTTTAATTTCTTATCAACTCTTTGCCCTAGAATAGCACCTACAACATAATCGCTAGCATCAGACATAATTTCAAAGGGTAAATTCCAATCAGGTGGCTGAACAATAGGTGCAGAGATCAATGCTTTCTTAAGTATTTCAAATGCTTCTACACAATCATCATCAAAGACAAATGGTATATCTTTTTGTAATAAATTAGTCAGAGGCCGAGAAATTTTTGAGAATTCCTTAATGAACCTCCTATAAAATCCGGCGTGACCAAGGAAACTTCTTATACCTTTGATGTCCTTGGGGCATGGCATCTTTTCAATAGCATCAACCTTGGCTTTATCAACTTCAATACCTCTTTCAGAAACTTTATGCCCCAAGACAATACCTTCATTAACCATAAAGTGGCACTTTTCCCAATTCAAGACAAGATTATTTTCTTCACATCTCTGCAAAGCTCGATCAAGGTTGCTCAAGCAATCATCAAAAGAAGATCCATAGACAGAGAAATCGTCCATGAAAACCTCACAAATCTTTTCACAAAAGTCAAAGAATATAGCCATCATGCATCTTTGAAAGGTAGCAGGTGCATTACATAAACCAAATGGCATACGACTATAAGCAAAAGTACCAAAAGGGCAAGTAAAAGTTGTCTTTGATTGATCCTTGACTGACACAGGTATTTGAGAGAAACCAAAATAACCATCTAGAAAGCAAAAATGTGTATGTTTGGATAATCTTTCTAGCATTTGACCGATAAAAGGTAAGGGGTAATGATCCTTTTTAGTGGCCTTATTTAATTTGCGGAAATCAATTACCATCCAATAACCTGTAATAATTCTTTGAGGAATCAATTCATCCTTATCATTAGGAACGACAGTAATACCTCCCTTCTTAGGGACACAATGGATAGGACTTACCCACTGACTATCAGCAATGGGATAGATTATACCTGCCTCAAGGAGCTTTAGTATTTCCTTTCTTACCACTTCTTTCATTTTAGGATTCAGCCGTCGTTGATGATCACGAACTGGTTTAGCATCTTCTTCCAAATTTATTTTATGTTGACATAGAGTGGGACTAATGCCCTTAAGATCATCAAGAGTATACCCAATAGCAGCACAGTGCTTTTTCAGAGTTTTCAATAATCTCTCTTCCTCATGCTTTGAAAGGTTAGCACTAATATGTAGCGACCCGACCTCAAACGGTCAAGTCTCTGTGCTTCAGTGTCATCCCTGGATCGGTAATGCTGACACACACAGTACTCGATGATTTATAACAGAGTAGCAATCACACACTTATTACATCGAATGTCTCAAAAGAGAACTTATTAAAATAAATATGGCTTAAGGCCATCTAATACGATAACAGCGGAAGGCTTGGAAGATAAAGTGAGTCCATCAACTCCAACGGCATAGCTGAGCTGCACGGCAACGACCTAACGAACCTTACTCCTCGTCTGAAAAGTCTGCAACATAATACGTTGCAGCCCGAAAATGGGCCAGCACATGGAATATGCTGGCAAAGTAACATAGTAGAGCAAGAACATAATAATGCTATCACTATATGCATATTTGGCTAGTGGAAAGCTCTATGATTACAGTTTTGCGAAAAGCCAATTTTTCCCTACAACAAAGGAATAAATTTTAACTATCATGGTAGTTGAAACATTATTGAGAAGGTTCCTCCAACTCAATCCCAATTAAAGTAGTTAACAACCCAACAATATTATTTTAGAGTGATGAGATACTTATGATACTCCAAGTACTAGATACTCAAGATGTCCATAACCGGGGACACGGCTAACCATGATTAGTTTATACACTCTGCAGAGGTTTGCGCACTTTTCCCCACAAGACTCGATCTCCTCCGTTGGATTTCTCGTACTACATGGTGTTTGAGAAACGGATGACCGAGACACAGTCTTTCAGAAGCATTAACCCCTTACTCTGGGCTCCGGGCATACCATACCAAACCTACATCCCTCTACCTGCTGATCCACCTCTTCGGGAGCTTCACGCAACTTACTCAACTATGCTAGAGCCCATAATAGCTTGTGGCTGCACACGGAAGTTTCTAGCATGAAAATATCTCAGTTCCCTCTGAGCCTGGGTGGCGGACCATAGGATTATCACACGGGTACTCTGGGATATCCTAGGACAACACTGGATTCCCCAGGTGCCCAACAAACAATCCACCCAGATGTGTATTCAAGTTGCCACCTTAAGTTGAACCATTAATTAACAATCTCACATATGTCATGGTTTTCACTCACCCAAACCACGTCTACGAGCATAGCATAGCAATATAAGCAACACGTAGAAGTAACTCCCAAGGGTTTGATAATAACAGGGCAATAGGTTCTACCTCATCAACTACTTCCCAACCCACCTGTTAAATCACAACCTAACCATGCAATGTTTTAGGATTGGAACTAATGCATAAAAACTGGGTGATAAAGGGGTATGATCAAAGTGTTACTTGCCTTGCTGATGATTCGCAAAACCTAGGGATTCGTAGTAGCACGCTTCGCACTATGGGTGTTCTATCGCAAACAAACAAAAGCATACATGAGCAATCAAGCAACGAAACACGGGTAAAATCGAATAAAAAGATCTAACCAGAAAGTTCAACTTAAGAACTCCGGTTTGCAAAAAGAATCAAATCAAACGGAGCAACGGAACTCAAACTACGAAAGAAACAAGATCTGTTTACTAATCTGAACTAAGGCCAAATTTTACAGTAGCAAAATCTTGTTCAAGTTGGTTAAACGGAAAGAGGGTTTCGAGACGAAGATCTAGGCGCTTGAATCACCTGATTCCGACAAACGAGCAAAAAGATAAACTAAAGCGAAAATCGGATCAGAAATCGTGATTGAAAATAATCGCGGAAAAATCCAAGAAAAGAAAACTGACGAACAGGCTAATGAACGAGCGTTCATTGTCTGTTATTAGCGAGTGAACTCCGTTCGTTAAAACGAATGTACGGACGAACGTCCGCAAAGTAACTAAACTACGAAAACCGGTGAACCGATCTATAAAAAAACTAGGGTTTCTAAAAAAAACCGATCTGGGGTTTTTTATTAAAACCGAACGGTTCTACCTCCGGCGAGGTCCAGCACGGCGGGTGGCTCCGGCGAGCGGCGGGGCAATGCGGGGTGGCGGTGGCGAGGGCAAGCGGCGGCGGCGGCTCCAGTGAGGGGCGGCGGCGCGGCAACAAGGCGGCGGGGCGGCGCGGCGGCTTGCGGCGGTGGGGTCGGCGGCTTGCGGCGGCGGGCGGCTCGGGGCTCCAAGGGGGGCGGGGGCGGCGGCTTATAAGGAGGGGGCGGGGCGGCGCAGCTTGGAGGAGGGGGCAAGGCGCGGGAGGAGTCCCGGCCGGACTCCGGTCGGGCGGCGGCGCGGTGCGCGCGGTCTCCTGCTCGGAGACGGCGGCGCGGGGAGCGGGCCGGTGGCTGGGCTTCGGCCCAGTTGGCCACTGCACGTTTTTATTTTAAATAATTCCTCCAAAACTATAAAAAGCCTAGAAAGTAAAATAAAAATCTAAAAATGCCAAAACAAATTGTCATCATCTAAATAAAATATTTAGAGCAAGATGAACATTTTCTTGGCCCTAAAATGCAAATTTGAAAAACATGCAATTTTTCTAATTCAAATAAAATAGCAATAAACTCTGAATAAAATCAAATATTTGATTTTAATATTTTCCCTCCAATATTTCATTTATTTTTGAGAAGTCATATTATCTCCTCTCATATATTTTAATATGAAATATTTTCAGAGAGAAAAATAATTAAAACCAAAAATCCTTGTGGTAAAACCCAAATATGAAAACAGGGAAATCCCCAACTCTCTCCGAGGGTCCTTGAGTTGCTTAGGATTTCGAGGATCACAAAACGAAATGAAATAAAATATGATATGCATGGATGATCTATGTATAACATTCCAAATTGAATATCTGGGATGTTACAAACCTACCCCCCTTAAGATGAATCTCGCCCTCGAGATTCGGGTTGGCTAGAGAATAGGTGTGGGTGGTCTTTGCGAAGATCATCCTCTCGTTCCCAGGTGGCTTCATCCTCGGTATGGTGGCTCCACTGAACTTTGCAAAACTTGATAACCTTGCTGTGGGTTACTCGGATGGTAAATTCGAGAGTCCTGACTGGCTTCTCCTCGTAGGTCAAATCACTATCCAACTGAATCGCCTCCAAGGGTACGGTATCTGTCGTGGAATTGTCACGGCAGATGTCCTCATGGAAGGACTTAGTCGTGGAGCCATCACTACGGGTTAGCTTGAAGGGGTTAAACTGGACAAAGGGACACGAGAGTTTATACTAGTTCGGCCCCTTCGATGAAGGTAAAAGCCTACGTCTAGTTGTGATTGGTATTGCTGGGGTTTCGAAGACCAGGGAGCGAATCCGCTTTGTCTGGCTTCGAGTTATTGTTTTTTTCTCTCCCTGAACCGCCGCCGGGTCACCCCTTTATATATTCAGGAGGATCCCGGCCGGTCTACGGAGTCCCGAGGCTGGCTCATACAAGTGTCCACCTCGGTCTCTTCTTTCTTATCTTACAATGCAAGTTTATACAATCATGGCGGTTTACTATCATGGGCCCTAAACCGCCTGTGGGCTCTGGGCCTCTAAGCTTCATCCGTAAAGCGCCATCTTCTGGGTTTCCTTGGGCTTCAGTATAACTGAAGGTGAACCGGCCCCTCCTAGGCGGTTTACCCTCAGTGGTTATATCTTCAACATTAGGCCCCAGATTTATTTGAACCTGTTCATGTCAGTCTTCAATCCTTGAACTTCTGGCAATTCTCGTAAACCGCCATATTGTCTTCTCCCTGTGAACTTTGATGAATCGTCATGACGTCATCTTCTGTTACTGTAGTAAATCATTGTGACATCATTCCTGTATAATTTTTTTATAAAGATTCCCTTCTCTTTAATTAATTCCCGAAGATCGAGGCGACAGCTGCATCCTCTTTTGCCGCCTCTGATTCCTTGATTTTCGCGCCTGCCGTTTTATCCCACTTCCTTATAAATAAAACCGGGGCGCCTTCCATTTTCTCTCTTTACAAACCGCATCATCTTCCTCCTCGCGGCCCGAAGACCTCAAGTATCGCCGCCGCCGCCGTCGTTGATCTTCCAGTCCGCACCGACTCAGGCCGCTGCATCGACCTGACTCTGACCAGAAATCGACGGCGAACCTCCACAGCTCATCCACATCCGTGAGTTCTTCTCCTTCCCCTTCTCAGATCTGCATTGGAACTTTTTGTTGAGTTCGTCGGCGGTCATCACCGCCCGATGCAAACCCTTGTTAGTTTTCACCTCCAATAGCCTGTTTAGATTGTAAAAGCAACGTAGAACTGCTGCAGCAATTGTTTGCGCTTATCCTGCATAAAAATAGATCTTATTTCCATTGTTTAGAAGCTCTCTTTGAATGTATGAACTTCTCTGCACTGTTTTAGGTCTAGAAATTTTTCCTTCCAGAGCGACCGTTTGATCCAAAATAATAATTGCAACTTGTGAAACCTGTTTGTTCCATACTTAACAGATTTCCAGCTTGGGGTTCTGCCTCCAAAGGGCGGGTTATCCTTTAGTGTTGATAATTCGTCGTATGTCATTAGCCCTCTCTTAAACCGCCATCTAGACTTTGAACAGCCATGCCCGGTTCACTTCATACGCATACCTTGAATTGCCGGTTTAACATTTTGACAAACAGATACGAACCACCAATAATAAACCGTCCATTTTCCTTTTACAGACTTTGTAAGATGACGAAACAATTTGCTGCTTGCAACTGGGTTCTGTCTCGGATCACAGAAACACAAATCAATGAATATGTCACCATCGGCGCTTTAGCCTCAAAAAATGTCCTCCATTGGCGAGTTCCTGGCCCTGAATGCCCCCCTGAACCTCAAGATGGAGAAGTGATTGTATTCTTACAACATTTAGCTCGAGGTTTCAGTCCTCCCAGATCAAAAATTTTCCAGGATGTTCTTTCCAGGCTCCAACTTCATCCTCAAGATATTGGACCAAATTCTGTGTCCAACATATGCAATTTCCAAGTATTCTGTGAGGTTTATCTGCAAGAAGAACCCACTGTCGATCTCTTTCTAGATCTCTTTCACTTAAACCGCCGGACGGAATTTTCTGATGGACCTAATACTGAACTTGGCGGTGTGTCGATTCAAAAGAGGAAAGAGGTTGATTTTCCTCACGCCAAACTTCACAGCCATCCAAAAGACTGGAACCACACTTGGTTCTACTGTCAAAATACTGCCCCTGCTGAAGAGAATCCTCTACCGGGCTACCGTCCGTGCCGACTCAGCAATAATCACCCCTTACCTCAGAGATTGCCTGCCAAAGACCGACAAGCTTATGCATCTCAACTTGCCAAACTCCGGGCTCTCCTTGCCAACGGTTTAACTGATCTTGATCTCGTCCGTTGCTGGATTTCATGGTGCATTCTCCCTTTAAGCCGCCGGCCCGGATTGATGTTTGAATACACCAGCAACACCAATGATCCTCAACGGTTTAACTCAATAGAACTGACGGACGATGAAGTCAGTGAAAGTGTAAAGAAAATACTTGACGAACCGCTCGCCGTATGTACTCAAATTGGTCTTCGTGCTTTTTACGCCTCCAACAAACCGCCAGGGGTAAATATTTTAACCTTGTACTTTTCCTTATTCTTCTCCGCTTTGACACTGCTATAATAATACTTTTGTGCAATCCCATAGGCCAGTAGCTCTTTTTGGAAAAAGAAAACTCAAGACAAAGTAGCTAAGGCTCCTCGTGGTAAGACCAAGGTCATCAAGAAAGCTGCCAAAAAGAAAACCCCTGAGTCTTCAGAGCCACCAGAAGATGTTGATGACTCGGCTGAAGAGGTAAAGTTTGACTCCCTTGACTTCTATCCATATATTTTACTGATAATGATTACTCCCAGGATGATGCGGAGGCCAGCCATGTAGATCATATTGAGGTAATTTGTCTTTCTTCTGACTCAGAACTTGTGCCAGTTCAACGATTTCGCCATGTAGTTCAGAAAGTGAAATGCTCTCACCCTGTTGCTCATTTGGATCAAAAACTTTCTTTGAAGACACAGCAATCCGAAGGGCATCGCACGACCCGGCACAGTGGTCAACATGTCACTTCTTCCGGTTTACCTCACACCCCAAACCGGAAACGTCGTCCAGAGGTTGCTTGTTCTCCTGAAAAACGTTATCTTTTGAAAGGTTTCTTCTGATGCCCTCTTAATTCATCTCATTCAAATTATCAGGCATCTTCTAATTCGTCTGGCGGTTCATCAACCACTCAACTGCCTCCACTGAAAACCGTCCCTGGGTAAGTGTGTAGCCTTCCCTTCTCTTTCATAACTCAGTCGACCATGCTAATCTTTGTTTTAATATTAGTGCTCAAGCTCGTTTGAGTAAGAAGGCCAAGACCAGCGCCCCTACCGGTGAAGTTGAACCGGAGAAAACTCCTGAGGGTCTTGATAAAAATCTTGATAATCTCGTGGATGATTTTGCCCTGCCAGAGCCAACTATCAATGCTAATCTGCCAGAAGCTGATCCGGCCATACATGAGGATACCTCAAGTCCACATGTTATGCCTGCAAGTCCGGCTGCTGATCCGCTGAAGTCAAGTGCTAATCCGCCAAGCCCAGCCAAAGACGATGACGTTATTGTTACTGGCACTGCTTATACCGCTCCGGGTGATCCAGTTGTCTTGGCAAAACATACCGCCAAGGATGAGTTTATTTCAATGGGCAAGAGGAAGATGGAAACTGATATGTCAAAATATGCTAATCTTTCTGCCCAGGATCTTCATTCCGGTTTCTTGAACTGGCTTTATACAAGTCGAGATAATGAGGCTGACTTGGTAAATCTGATGAAGGAACGTTATGAGGTAAACATTTTCCTCCTTATCTTTGTATTTTCACTGCCTTGTATCCTGTAGCCCCCAAGGGTCGGTTTAATTTGTAAAAACAAACTGGGACTTTGAATTTCCAAACTGCACATTGTTGACTTTTAAATTTTTTGAACAAACACACATTAGCCCCCAAGTGCCAGGATTGAAACTTGTTTGAATCCTTGGGACTTTGAAGAAGCAGTAAGAAAGAATTAATCCGCATTAGCCCCCAAGTGTTGGGATTGAAACTTGTATGAATCCTTGGAACTTTGAATAAGCAGTAAGAAAGAATCAATCCACATTAGCCCCCAGGTGCCAAGTGTAGAACCAGTTGTATGCTTGGGACTTTTGAAAAAATATTGAAATGCTCCTCTTGTTTTTGGCAGGCTGACATAAACCATCAACGGACGCAGATTGCCGATCTTCAAGAAAGTATCAAATCTCACCAAGAAGAATCCTCCAAAGCCAAAGATGAGCTTCGAGCCGCTTTAACTTCCATAGAACGACTGAAAGAAGAATTCAAGACGGAACGTGCCAACTGGGACACTGAAAAGGGGACATTGCTGAAACGGGCTGAAGACGCCGAATCTGCACTTAAACCGGTGGCAGAAGAGCTTTCTGGGTTAAAGCGTCAAGTGAACGCTATGACCTCCGCAGTATTTGGTAAGTACTCCTAGCAAAGTATTTGAAATACCCATCTTGTAAGGTGCCGGTTGAGAAATTCTTAAACCGTCGCAGGGAGCCGCATTACTCATCTGGGCTCAGATGTACGGATGAAGCTGAAAGCATCATATACTCTTCTGGAACAACTTTACACCGGTGCTCAATGGGTTATCTGTGTAGCCTCCT